>NC_141874.1:566311383-566516383 GCF_056163025.1 Triticum urartu
CTACTTGTGTCTCCAAAGAGTCGTCGTATATTTTTGAGTAAATTGTGGTTTCCACCACCCTCTCTACATATACAGTGACCCCCCCTCTAGGTCCCTGTCTATTCGTGTTATCAAGACGCTCAAATACAAGGACATCGATCATCGACGTACACATCTCCGCCACATTCAGACTGAGCTAGCATATGTTGAGCTAATTCATCAACATGCGCTAGGGAATGATAAGGTTCGTCCTGATTAATCAAATGATCCATCAAATCCAGTGGAGTTGACGGGAAGGCAAATTTATTTGGAATGAACGCGCGCGCATGTCCTATTTGAGGTTCACGCTCTTAGGAATGATGCTTCTTATTTGTTGTTCGGTAATTTGAATTCCATGTTTTGATAGATTAAAATGTTGGCAAGAACAGAAAATAATAAGCATGGTAGCGGAGAGAACATCGGATCTACTAACACGTTCACTATGTGCCAGATATCACAGATTTGCCGCCAGAGTACCGCCCTCATGAACAACCTTATACTTTTTCGACAAGGAGCATATATTATTAATAACAACCTTATACTTGAAGTTGTTGATCAATTGGAGGAGCAACCCAAACCGTCGATTGGACAAACAACCTCTTGATCAAGGATTGGTGGATTGCCATGTCAAACCCCTCCACCCCAAAGATCGTAAGGCAATGGCCTCTCTCACTATGCTAACAAGTTGGGTAATTTGGAATGAGAGGAACGCTCGGGTATTCCGAAAAAAAATCCGCGCCGCCAACAATCCTTCTTGTTTGCGGAGCCCCTCTTGCTCCTTGTAATTCTCTTAAACTCTTTCTTAACTGTAATAGATATATGCAAAGTTTTTTTGCCTCCTTCAATATTTTTTGCTTATTCGTTGGATGCGAGTTTACAATTAGTGTGCAATTTCACTATGACTCGCCTCTTCGATTAATGTCGAAGTATCAAAAGAAATTAAAGTGATTGAGCTTTGTAGTATATTGCATAATAATTATCAACACCCAGGCACGTGAATACCATATCTAGGCCCTCCAGGTTTGCATTGAGATCCGTGACTAGAATTTTCTCCTTTTGTTTCTACCAATCAAAAAAAAGTTGAACTTGCAAGTCCAACTGGTTTTTGACACGAGTACTAGAGAGAGTTCCTTATTTGACAGTACTTCTAAAATATGGTTCCTTATTTGACACTCCGACCGTGAGCCCCGGCTATCAAAAGACGTTTTAAGATGCCTAATTGGCAAAATCAGTGCTATATTTCATATCCGTGCCTCAAAAGAGGTATCTATGCATTAAAAAGTCCGAAGATGGTGCTTTTTGTCAAGCCCATCACAAATATGGTGTTCTTTTTGTCATTTTCTCACTCTACTTGTGTCTCCAAAGAGGAGACGTATATTTTTGAGTAAATTGTGGTTTCCACCACCCTCTCTACATGCTTTTGCAAGGATCACCATCTCTACAACTTTTCTTTTGCGGTTTTCACCATCTCTACATCAAATATATTGCACATTTCACTAGTTTTTTCTTTAATCCACCGCTTAGCTCAATTAATCCATCTAATTTTTGTGCATATCAATGGCTACTTAAACATGCTACACTATTTCGGGTTCACTTAATGTAAAAGTTTATCTATGTACGGTTCGTCGGATATGTTTCTCCTTCTTATTCTCCTTCTTCTTCTCCTTCTTCTTCTCCTTCTTCTTCATCTTCTTCATCTTCTCCTTCTCCTTCTTCTTCTCCTTCTTCTCCTTCTTCTTCTTCTTCTTCATCTTCTTCATCTTCTTCATCTCCTTCTTCCCCTTCTCCTCCTTCTTCTGCTCCTTCTTCTCCTTCTTCTTCTTCTTCTTCTTCTTCTTCTTCTTCTTCTTCTTCTTCTTCTTCTTCTTCTTTGACCCGATGATGGACTAAATTTGACCTTTTGCCATGTAAATAAGGGAATTGTCCGCCCTGCTTGACCCGGTGAGGGGGTGCACTTGCGTTGAGGGGGTGGAAGACAAGGTTGGCTGGGCGTTGGAGAGAAAACTTGCAAGTTCGACTAGTTTTTTACACGAGTACTAGAGAGAGTTCCTTATTTGACACTACTTCTGAAATATGGTTCTTTATTTGACACTCCGACCGTGAGTCCCGGCTATCAGAAGACGGTTTAAGATGCCTAATTGGCAAAACCAATGCTATATGTCACAACTGTGCCTCAAAGTAGGTATTTATGCATTAAATACTCCGAAGATGATGGTTTTTGTCAAGCTCATCACAAATATGGTGTTTTTGTCATTTTCTCACTCTACTTGTGTCTCCAAAGAGTCGTCGTATATTTTTGAGTAAATTGTGGTTTCCACCACCCTCTCTACATATACAGTGACCCCCCCCTCTAGGTCCCTGTCTATTCGTGTTATCAAGACGCTCAAATACAAGGACATCGATCATCGACGTACACATCTCCGCCACATTCAGACTGAGCTAGCATATGTTGAGCTAATTCGTCAACATGCACTAGGGACTGATAAGGTTCGTCCTGATTAATCAAATGATCCATCAAATCCAGTGGAGTTGACGGGAAGGCAAATTTATTTGGAATGAACGCGCGTGCATGTCCTATTTGAGGTTCACGCTCTTAGGAATGATGCTTCTTATTTGTTGTTTGGTAATTTGAATTCCATGTTTTGATAGATTAAAATGTTGGCAAGAACAGAAAATAATAAGCATGGTAGCGGAGAGAACATCGGATCTACTAACACGCACACTATGTGCCAGATATCACAGATTTGCCGCCAGAGTACCGCCCTCATGAACAACCTTATACTTTTTCGACAAGGAGCATATATTAATAACAACCTTATACTTGAAGTTGTTGATCAATTGGAGGAGCAACCCAAACCGTCGATTGGACAAACAACCTCTTGATCAAGGATTGGTGGATTGCCATGTCAAACCCCTCCACCCCAAAGATCGTAAGGCAATGGCCTCTCTCACTATGCTAACAAGTTGGGTAATTTGGAATGAGAGGAACGCTCGGGTATTCCAAAAAAAATCCGCGCCGCCAACAATCCTTCTTGTTTGCGGAGCCCCTCTTGCTCCTTGTAATTCTCTTAAACTCTTTCTTAACTGTAATAGATAGATGCAAAGTTTTTTTGCCTCCTTCAATATTTTTTGCTTATTCGTTGGATGCGAATTTACAATTAGTGTGCAATTTCACTATGACTCGCCTCTTCGATTAATGTCGAAGTATCAAAAGAAATTAAAGTGATTGAGCTTTGTAGTATATTGCATAATAATTATCAGCACCCAGGCACGTGAATACCATATCTAGGCCCTCCAGGTTTGCATTGAGATCCGTGACTAGAATTTTCTCCTTTTGTTTCTACCAATCAAAAAAAGTTGAACTTGCAA
This sequence comes from Triticum urartu, assembly GCF_056163025.1. Classification (NCBI taxonomy): domain Eukaryota; kingdom Viridiplantae; phylum Streptophyta; class Magnoliopsida; order Poales; family Poaceae; genus Triticum; species Triticum urartu. The sequence continues at coordinate 566,314,771 of NC_141874.1, forward strand.
GTCCAACTGGTTTTTGACACGAGTACTAGAGAGAGTTCCTTATTTGACACTACTTCTAAAATATGGTTCCTTATTTGACACTCCGACCGTGAACCCCGGCTATCAAAAGACGTTTTAAGATGCCTAATTGGCAAAATCAGTGCTATATTTCACAACCGTGCCTCAAAAGAGGTATCTATGCATTAAAAAGTTCGAAGATGGTGCTTTTTGTCAAGCCCATCACAAATATGGTGTTCTTTTGTCATTTTCTCACTCTACTTGTGTCTCCAAAGAGGAGTCGTATATTTTTGAGTAAATTGTGGTTTCCATCACCCTCTCTACATGCTTTTGCAAGGATCACCACCTCTAGAACTTTTCTTTTGCGGTTTTCACCATCTCTACATCAAATATATTGCACATTTCACTAGTTTTTTTAATCCACCGCTTAGCTCAATTAATCCATCTAATTTTTGTGCATATCAATGGCTACTTAAACATGCTACACTATTTCGGGTTCACTTAATGTAAAAGTTTATCTATGTGCGGTTCGTCGGATATGTTTCTTTAGCATAATTTATAGTCATTGAATCAAAATTAAGCCATTATAACTTGTAAAGCATAGATGTATTATATTTTGACTGGCAATTATATTCTAATAGTTTATTAGTCTGACATGATTATTTGTTTTGCAAAGACCAGTTCTAAGTAAGCATCGGCACTTCTTATAAAATGGATCTATTACAGTGTACAATGCACGCACACACAAAAGTCATTTTTTTATGGATACACATTTTCTCAAATTTTAATGATTCATAAATTGTGTGCATAATGCGGGATCTAATATTAGTTTTCTATCAACCGAGCTTAGTCATGTATCAGTAAATAACTAGTGAAATATGCAACGGATTAGACGTAAAGGTGGTGAAAAACTGCAGAAAAGCTGTAGATGTGATGATCCTTGCAAAAACATGTAGAGAGGGTGGTGAAAACTGTAATTTCCTTTATATTTTCGGAGGGTTTTCTAGTTATAATCAAACAGTAATGCAGTACCCGAATTTGTGTGAAAAAGATAGCTGTTATCAATAGAGCAGCAGCTAGGCTTCTGCACGTGCTGTGGCGGCAAATTTGACAAATTTAACCTATGAACGAAATTAAATCACAGAATGAACTGCTCGTGAAACTATTTCATGCGGCTGACTTTTTTGTGATACCTGATACGAAGGTGTCACACTACATTGTGCAACGCCTCACAGATAGGCGCTACACGCCTTGCCAACGTTGCACCCCAAACTGCCTAAAAATTGCTAAGTCATTGTGCAGAGCCTACGAGCTAGGCGCTGCACTGTATAATGTGGCGCCTAGCTCTCAGGCGCTGCACTAGTGGTTGCACTACAAAATGAAGCAACCACTAGTGCAACACCTAGAAGCTAGGCGCTACACTGTATAGTGTGACGCCTAGCTCTCAGGCGCTGCACACTGACTTAGTAATTTTCGGATCACATGGATGCGACGCTGGCCAGGCGTGTAGCGTCTATCTGCGAGGCGTTGCACAATGTAGTGTGACGTCTTCGTGTCGGGCGTCATACAAAAAGGTCAGCCGCGTAAAATAGTTTCACGGGCAGTTTATTATGTAATTTGATTTCGTCCGTAAGTTAAATTTGTCAATTTTGCCGCAGGAAGGGGAAGCTTCCCGGTGTCCACACCATCACCATAGGGCATAGGCTACAGGCACCCCAAGCCGGCAGCCCCCCGCCGTCCCACCATCTGCGCCGCTCGTTGGCAGAGCCACCCAATGGAAACCAGGATGCTAGCTGCCGTGCGCGCCGCCGACCGCGAATTGCTTTACAGCTTGTACTACCCGGCGGCGGCGGTGGTCGGCTGCGTCTGCCTCGACTACCTCAGGTGCAGTGAGTGCGAGCGCATCCTGGGCCAATCCTTCCTCGCAATCGAGCTCGCCGTCCGCAAGAAGCAGCGCACGGATCCTCCCGTGCCGGCGGCGCGCGTCGGGCAAGAGCTAGGGCAGGGGGGCGGGCCGGGCTCGCACGGGGCCGAGGGGTCCGACGCGGCTCTCTCCGGCATGGCGCACCGGGTCGTGCCGGGCTCGCACCCACCGTCGGATGGGGCCGAGGGGTCCGCTGCGGCAGTCTCCGGCATGCCGTACCGGCTCGTGCCAGGCTCGCATCCACCTTAGGACGGGGCGGAGGGGTCCGACGCGGCAATCTCTACCATGGCGCACCGGATCGCGCCGGGCATGAACGGCGGGGTCGAGGTGTTCGAGGCGGCCATCTCCGGCATGACGGCTAGGCTCGGGCTCGCCGCCGCCGTGGGGGAGCGTGCCAAGGAGGTGTTCAGGAGGATGGAGAGGGCCAACGCGTGGCATTACGGCAGGGGCTGGCCTACGCGGCCTGCCTCTCGATCGCGTGCAGCACAGACGGCTCGGCGCTGTCGCCGAGGGAGCTGGCCCGGGCAGCAGCCGCGGACGGCGGCGCGGCCTCGCCGAAGGATATTGCCACACTGGTCGCGCACATCACGAGGTGGCTCGGGGAGGAGGAGGCAGCCGGCAGGGCGGACCGGCTTGTCCCAGGCTCTGACGGGGTCGAGTGGTCCGGCACTGCAGTCTCCAGCATGGTGGACCGGCTCTGGCCGGGCTCGCACCCCCCGTCAGACGGGGACGAGGGGTTCGAGGCGGCCATCTCCGGCATGGCGGCTCGGCTCGGTCTCCCGGCCGCGGTAGGTGAGCGTGGCAAGGAGGTTTTCCGGAAGATGGAGGAGGCCAGTGCGTGGCCGCATGGCCCGGGCCGGTCCAAGTTCCGGAGCAACGCCCCGCTGGTCTACGCTGCCTGCCTCTCCACCGCGTGCCACAACGAGGACTCGGCGCGGTCTCTGAGGGAGCTGGCCCTGGCGGCAGCGGGCGACGGCGGCCCGAAGTCGATGAAGGAGATCGCCAGGCTGGTATCGCACATCAGGAGCCAGCTCGAAGAGGCCGGGCAGCTGACATGCATCGGCATGGTGAGCGTCTCCAGCTTCCTGCGCCGCTTCAGCGCGTATATCGGGCTGGCAGAGGCGGAGGAGACGGTGGCTCTGTAGGCGGCGCGGCGGCTCGAGGAGGGCGCCCTCGACGTGCCGCACAGCCCGGGGTCCGTGGCGGCCGCCATTGCCTGTCTGACCCTGGAGCGCGCCGGCGCCTGGAAGCCCGGCAAGGACGTGGCAGCGGCCACCGGAGTCTCCGACATGACCATCTACATGGTGTGCGGGAAACTGCGCCCGCATGCCGAGCTGCTCTTCGGCTGATCGGATCGGACGTGCCGCCATGACCTCTTTCTTGCTCTCCCCTCCTGCCAATTTCGCAGTTCGTCCGAAACTACACGATTCTTGGCCTATCTACACGTCTTTCTTGTCGGATTGCTCTGTATTTATGCGAACTGTACTGATTAGAACAGTCATTCGTCAGTTCAGTACTGCGTATTCCTACTTGTTTGGCTACTTAATAACTCGGAACTCCTGGGCAGTGATGAATTAAGGTATTATTACTAGGAAAGGACTAGCTAGCCGTCCTTCGAAGGATCCGGCCAGCCGATCCTCCGACCTCTCTATCTGACCTTGCCGGAGAGGTCGGAGCAAAAAAAAATTGTACTAATGAAATATCGTAGCAAAAAAAATCCGGCGAAAGAGACCTCGCGGAGACGTTGGATCAAAAAAATTGTACTAATATAGCATCGTAGCAAAAAAATCCGTCAAAGTCCTCCGGTGACTTTTATGATGCAAATCAGATGAATAGTTGTAGCAAAAACATAAACCGATTGTAGCAAAAATATTGTGCTAATATAAGCATCATGGCAAAATATTTCGGCGAGGTACTCCGGCGAGACTCCTATAATGCAAACCAGCATATCAAATGTAGCAAATAAAATTTCCATGCAATACAAAATTATACAATATAATGTGCAAAAAAATATAACGGCTGCAGCATCTGAAAAAAAGGGCCGGCAAGACGCCAAAAAACAGAGATGGCCGCCATGGTCGTCGATGCCAGAAACAGGGATGGACGACGGCCCGTTGGGTGGAGCTCCTCCAAGTGCGCCCGGCAGCGTTGACCATGGCGATGAGCATGATAGTAGTAATTCGAGGACGCCGTAGGAGCGTGTGAGGATGGGGCTCGTGGCCCTGGTACTCGAGGAGTTGGAGGCGGGAGTCCATGGAAGGCTCCTGAGCAGGGCGGGCAGGCGCTGCGGTGGGGGCTACGCGTAGGGCGGCGCTCCTCCGGGGTGGGCTGGGGTTACCCCATGGGCGGCACAGCGCGGGGCGGGCTCCTCCATGGGACGGGCCGGAGCTCCTCCTTCAGCGGCGGTCAGATGGCGATGGGAATGTAGGTTGAGACGAGTCGCCTACTCGCGTGAGGAAGGAGGAGATAGGGGAACGTGGTGGGACCTGCTGCAAACACGTTTTCCTTTTTTTCCTGTACGCTGTGTAGGTGGGCCTGTTCGGTCGTCGCTAGCTCACCCGGAGGATCGATCCTCTGGAGGCGCGCTAGCATTTTCCTTATTACTACTACAGTATTTCCTTTCGTCTCTGTATTTTGCTGGTTAGTACTCCGATATAGTGTGACAATGTCGTGGGTGAAAGGAAATGCTTTCAGGTAGCAAAGAACAAATCGGCACTTACAGTAGAAACCAATCACATGCTAAGTACTGTCTGATTGATCAGAAGCAAGAGGAAAACACGATCATTCAACGAAATCCCGAGAACGACTCTGGAGTCTGGACAATCCCTGCACATCCATCGTGTGTGAAACTTCACTCCGGTCTCCAAGTTGAAACAATCTACTCCTACAAGGATTGTTCAGGTTCTGTTTCTTTTTTTTATGGTAAAAAAGGAGCCGGCTTCCGGTACCAAAGGGTAACAGAACAAATAGTTTCTCTAGCTAATACCAAAAAAGGTATCAACCGAGAAGAAAAGCAAAAGCAAACTAAAGTTTAGAAAGATCAAACATAAAACCGATTAACGCAACCGCAGTCGCCACTAAGTTTAGATAGACTCGTATTACAACTCAAAATAGGAAACGGTTTGTGACAGCCATCCAGACAATGATTCCTGATGTTTGGATCAGCCTTCAATCGATTGTCGCATGCTGTCTTCTTCTGTCTCCAGTGGTTGCTCGATTCACTGGTTCAGTTTCTTTGAACGTGAACTTCATTTTCGTCTAGCAGATGCGTTCATAATCATCAACGGACCAGAACATTGTGATCTCCCTAGAAGACATGTACACCGAAATTACCTCCCAGCTTAGGAGGCACGACAAACAGTGGCGGAGCTAGACCATTTGAAATCAGGGTGCACAGAGGGTACTATAATAGATAAAAGACAAATTTATGGGGTGTATATGTGGTGAAAATAATGATAATATTACAAAGAAATTTTTCCTAGGGGGTGTCATGTGCACCCGGCTGGCTAGCCTTGGCTCCGCCCTGTGACGGCGAAGCCGACTCCCAACATTACAAGTTACCCTAATAAAAACAGTTTTGCTAAAGCACATCTAGATGTGTCATAAGTATTGCACATCCAAGTCATATGTCATTGATTTTACATTAAGATTCGTGTGAATACTTTCTTTTTTTTTCTTTTTATGCTTGATTCACTCACTTAGATGGATGTGCCCTAGACACACCCAAATAAAAATGGGCAACTTCTACGGTACCTTTTACTACTCCCCAAATAAGACTAGTATAATCTCATCTAACGGCTGAGAAAATTTTGGCCCAGTTAGCCCAACTTATAATTATTTGGGAAAAATACTAACAAATTAGGCCCAACTTCTAATTCTTTCTCGATCTGGGTGAGAGTTAATCGTCCACAGCTGCTAGCCTGCTACCGAGCGCGACGGCGAGGATGGCCAGGAGCGCGAGCGCCGCCGCTGTGACGGAGGCGGCCCCGCACGGGCGTGGCGGAGCGTCGTGGCCTCGTAATTCGGCCGCAGCTTGGGAGTGGTTCGACGACCTCTGGCGGTAAAGGACCAATGGCCTGGTCGCAGAGCATCGGGCTGGCCTGGACATGGTGCTTCCCTGCTAGCCCCGGTGCCAAATGAACGGTGGCACGGTGCACCAATTATTTAATTTGATAATTAAAGCGGTTTGATTTATGATATCGGTTTATGTTAATCAATGCAGTTTACCTAGCGCCTCCACAACCTGAGACGTGGAGGCCGATTAGGGTCGCCTGAATAGGCGCTAGCCGCTAGGCCTCCATGCGCGCGGGTGCTGGATCACCACGGCCGCCGCATCGGCCGTCTTCCACATAGCCGGGGCCAGCCGAACCAACAATCCTGCACGAGCCAAAGGAAGGCCATGGCCAGCCCAGCAGCACGGCGGACACCGCCTCCGCCGACTCCTGCCGCCAGGTCAAGGGCGCCGCCTTCCTCAGCACTCCGATCCGATACTCGTGGCATATATCCCGGAGGAACGCGCTCGACGACGACGAACGCCGGACTAAGGAGGCGATGCGAAGGAGGGGTTGGAGGGGACAGACGGGATTTAGGATGAGATTTGGGATCGATGAATGAAGTTGACCAGGTCTGGGGTCGGGCGGCGCTACGTTGGGGCTGATTTTGGGCCTGGCCCCGACGCCGGCCTGTTATACTAGTGCTGATTTGATGAGTAGTATAATTTATACTAGTCTTCTTTTTAGCACTAGTATAATCTATTTAGGGCCTTTAGATCCACTCAAATGAATGGTTGTTATTCATTTGAGGGTACCTTAAAACAGCTCTAAAAATGGAGGGAATTCCTCATTTGACACTACTTCCAAATATGATTCCTTATTTGACACGAAACTTTTTCACTCCCTTATTTGACACGTAGTGTAAATATTTTTGCCTTATATGAGACTAGTGCATTTTGATAGCAAACAGTGTTAGTTGAAGGCTAGAAAGATGCTTTTGCCCCTAGTGACAAACAAATTACAAAACAAATGTTGTTGTATTGCTCAGGGTTAAAATACCAAACATGGCCCAAAACATGTTAGCTAGTCATGGAATCAATTTTATTTCAACAACACATTACTGTTTACGTGCGTCGGCTAAAAGCAGCAGTCCAGCACGCATACAGGCGGGACGACGTAGGTAGGACAGGAGGGACGCGCTGTAGTCGCCGAACCGTGACAAGCTGCTAATAACCTGAAGACAAAGCACTGAAACTGGATTGCGAGAGAGAGTTTGTGCGCAAATTAACATCCTGCGGCTCTTTTGTTTTTTCGTTCTTTTTTTTATCGATCTAAAGACATGCAAGAGCATCCAGCTACTGATCCTAATCTCACGCCTCGTCCATCCTGCTGCTCCGCCAGCACACCTCATTGCTGGATGTAGAGCAGGCCACGAGCACTGCACCGCACGCCTTCTCACTGGACTAGGCCCCCCGTGCTCGTCGGCAAGCACGCCGATGCCCAGTGCGTCTCCTTCCTAGACGTCAAGGGTATTTTAGTCCACCCTAAAAACATTTGACGGAATGACATGACAGACGGATCAAACGGCAGTGTCATATAAGGAAAAAATTACACTTATGAATTACTCCCTCCGTCCCAAAATAGAAGATGTTTTAGCTTTGTGAAGCAAATGCATCTAGTTCTCTTTTAGTGTAGCGAACGTACACACTAAAAGAGAACTAGATACATTTGCTTCACAAAGCTAAAGTTCGCTACACTAAAAGAGAACTAGATACATTTGCTTCACAAAGCTAAAACATCTTATATTTTGGGACGGAGGGAGCACTACACCACGTCCTCAAATAGATGGCACTCAAAAGTGCCTTCTAAAGTATCAAAAGTGCCTATAATTGTTTCTAAAGGCATAAAAAAAGTGCTAGGGAATGTTTAGACTGGAAAGGTATTTAGTGACACTCCTAAAAAGTGCCTTCTAGAGTGAGATTTAGAGGCACTATTGATTTTGCCTCTATATATCTTTGGGGGCAACATGAAAAGTGCCTTCTAAAGTTAGAGGAAGGCACTAGTGATATTACCTCTTTATTTCTTTCTAGGCAATTTCAAAAGTGCCTTCTAAAGTGAGATTTACAGGCACTATTTAGATTCTCTATATTTATCTTTGTAGGCAATTTCAAAAGTGCCTTCTAAAGCAACATGTGGAGGCACTATTAATATTGCCTCTATTCCTTCTAGGACAAATTCAATAGTGCCTACTATAGTTATATTAGAGGCACTTTTCATGCACCATTTCCAATACAAATCCATTACAGCCATGCTTTTACACAGATAGTACAACAGCTATAAACAGTACATTTCAATTTAGATTTCAAATCAACCACGACATTCCGTTTACAATTCAAATCAAAATCAACCACACCAACATTCAGTTTCGACCTAACAATGAAGATCTAGCAGGAGCACATGATCTCCAGCAGCAGCAGCTCGCCTGCTCCTCCACACGCGACAGCTCGACAAGAAAATTAATGGCCAGAAGAAATATTTAACGCAATTTAACTCTGAAAGAAAATAAGCTTGACAAGAAGCAAGTTACACTCGAGTTCTAGGCTTGTAGACAGCCTCTTGGACCCGATGTGCATAGTAAATACAATAACACTTTAACAGAAAGATCAGAATAGAAAGAGAAAATAGACAACTTTGTGAATTAACAGAAAGTTGGTTTCAGTCCCAACTTTGTGAAGTAGTTGCAGCGAGGATCAGAGTTGAGGATTTCTCAAGTTATATGGTACTTCATGTAGTTGTGAATTAACAGAGCAATATCACTAACTGAACTCCTGTACTGAGAAATACTTGGCAAGAGAGTACACTACTTTGATGATCATAATGTTTTTAGTGTTATAACATGCACTTATTGAAAATCAGATCATCTAAAGCAAGCACTAGAGCAGCAGAAGTCACAAATAACCAAGTAATCAATAGACGAACAAGTAAGGCATCTCAATACACATGCCACTGGGAAATCTATATTTTACATGTGTAAAACTGAGCATATCATGGTCCACAATCATGTAATAATCCACTACAGCAGCTACAGATCATTGTAAATGACTAAATCATAACAATTATCATCATCACAACAACTGAATATGAAACCATCAGCGTAGACACTAAAAATCATAACTGTCCAACAGCAAATGTTTTTCCAATAAATTTAAGTTTTTCCAATATATTATTTCTCAGGCTACTAATATCAAATCTGGAAAATGAACCACATACTAATATCGGGGTACTAATACAAATATAGTAATAGCAATGGAATATGGTGATACCTGCAACGTCTGGATGTATTTCTTTGATCTGTCCAGGTCTTTTTTGCCCAAACTTAATTCAAAATAATCTCCTCTATCCATGTCCTGGAAGCAGCAAGCTTCAGCTCAGTATAGAAAAACAATGATGTCAAAAGAACATTCTTCAGCAAACCATGACAGACTGAAAGCAAATGATCAAAAAGACTCATGGTGTGATTTAATTCAGCGAAGTATGGTTATTACTGTAGCATAAAACATAGAAGAGAAGAATAGAAAAAGTTACCGACTGCCCCTGGTAAACCTTCTCGATTGCTTCACTAGCAGCACTAGCTTTTAAGATAGCATCGCTGGAGGCACTTGATTCCACGCCATACCCAGAAGCAACGCCATACCCAGAAGCACGCCACTGGGGCAAACCTCCATCCAAAACCCAGACTTTGTCATGTCCATAAGCACGAAACATCCTGGCATCAAGAGAGCAAGCATCAGAGTAGGAACGAACCATATTGCAAATGTATTGGTAAGGAAACTCTAATAATTTAAGAACATATAAGAACAATAGTCTCTTGTTTCTGCCATAATTCTGCTCTAACTTGTTTTAATTAGTTCCGTGGAAGGAAAAAAATAAAGAAACTTACCACCAAACACGAGCGGCGCTAAATAGCCCCTTTCCATCGTAAACATCTTTGCTGTAGATGCCAAGGGAAGATACAGCAGCATAAAATGCTTTTTCAGATGGCAGCATGTGTGGCAACTGAATAAAAAAAGAATACATTAAGTTCATGTGACTGTTGAAAATAGCAAGTGAAGACCAACATAGGGAAGAACTGGAACAGAAACTTTTCTACCACCAAACTAGTTAGTGCAATGCTAAGCAGCCTGCCCGTGTAGCTACGAGAAACCTAACTTCAATAACTCTGTGACTTTGAATCAACAAATAAGGATTGCTAAAACAGGAATCGGCAGATCACAACACAAACAAAAGAAGGCTATCTGGGTGTATTCAGTGTGTATCATATAACAGCAAACGTTTTAGTTTGCCTGTTTTGAACTTTCATTATTTGGAATTGGCTAAGGCTATTTCTGCCGATCTGCAAAAGAATAGCACATAAGGTGTAAACCCCTACAAATGTCCATGCCCATAGATTGTTGTATTGAGCCAGATGTTTGGTTTCACTAATAAAGAAACTGGGGCGGTTACCATGTCCTTGTATAAATAGACGAAGGAGATTTACATCATTTCTTTACCTAGCGTTCTTGCCTACTAAAGAAGTGCATAAATGCACAGAATATTGTTATCATTTACAGTTAAATATACCGCTAAACAAGTATGGAGAAAAGCGAGGATATCAGAAGTAAAGAAATGCAGAATTGCAGAGCGATGTAACCATGTAGTGCACTAATAAAGCTCATAAGACTAATTAGTTAACTGTCGGAAATCTCACGCTGAGCAGAGTGCGGTGCTGGCACACTAACCTCGATGATCCATCTCACGCTGAGCAAACGCACTGTCGGAAATTCAGTTAAAAGTACACACAGTAGATTAGGGACATCCCGATCGATCTCACGCTGAGGAAACGCACGGGCGGAAAGGAACGGGACTCTGCAGCTTGGAGACGGCGGCGGCACTGACTGCAATCAGGAGGGGCGCGCTCAATGACCATCCAGGCGTGAAAGAAGTCGCGCACTGCGGCGTCGCACCTCCAATCGCAGACGACGAGGTCTCCCCCGTCGAAGCAGATGAAGCAGACGACCTCCTCGTCGTCCTCCTCCTTCTTCCTCGCCGCGGCCTGCCTCGCGTCCGCGGCGGTTAGGGCGGGGGCGGGGGCGGCGACCATGACCACCCGAGCACCAGGACGGCCGCCGGAGTTCAACTCCGACGAGGGGCGCAAACCCTAGCTCCCATGCGGGGTAGGGCACAGCCGCACGAGGAGGCGCCCGGAAAATCTAAGAGGAGGAGATGATAAAGGGCGGCTAGGTGCGTCGTTCGCGCTAGGCGACGGCGGCAGAAACCACCGGAGGCGGCCGGGGTTGAGCGGCGACGGCCGCGGCGATTTCGGTCGCAAGAGCGAGGAAGAGGAGAAGGGGAGGACGACGCGGGGCGTGGACTGGGTTGACCGGCTCGGTCGAACCGGTTGCTTCGACCCAGCCGGCCCACATTCAGTGGGTGCAATTTCGTCATTTGACCTAGGTTTAATTGAAAATACCCTGAATTATATTGTGTCAACTTGCATAACTTACGTGAATAATTCTGCAAAGTAACCTTGGATAGATGGTTAGGGCATCCGCACCGGCCAGACCCATCCGAACTAGCCAAACCGTCCGTTTTTTGTCCAGATGGATTGCGGGTTGGACGTTTTGCGTCGGTGGTAATTTTTGATCGATGCCCCAGCGGTGTATCCCAAATTGTCCGCCCCGGCCTGCATCAGTGCAGTTTCAGTTTCGTCAGAAGTCTGAAACATCATGCCTGCCCTGCCTCGCCGTCGATGTCGTCCTCGTCGAGCGCCGGGAATGGAAACCCCATGTCGTTCTCGACCTCCTCGCTGAGTATTTGGGGCTGACGCCGTTCAGGACGTCGTCGCCAAGATCACAGTAGGGCGAGGTGGAGCAGCTCCGCTGCAGCGAGATGACGATGTCCACTTCCGACAGCTATTCCCCGGGGTCCTGCACCTCGCCGGCCCAGCCTTCCGCGTCAGGTGACGCGGTGGCGGTCCAGTCCCCGAAGTCCGACCAAGAGCGCCCGCCGAGTCCTCTGATTTGGTCCAATTTTTGTAGCCACAAATCGATACAAACTAGTAGTAAAAATTAAGAGGAATCAAGATGAAAAATCAAGTCGTGAGGCAGATTAAAGATTGGAGCAGCACCGAGAGAGGCGGTTGACCACGTCCCTGCTCGGCCATGGCGAGGAGGAACTCCTCCGCTCGCATCCAGTCCCGTACTGACCGTGCGATTGGAACTAGAGCAGCAGTAGCTTGGCCCGTCTCCATGCAAGAATCAAAGCAAGAGCAGCAGCTCCACCTGTGCGATTGGGAGCAAATCATGGAGGAATTAGAGCATGGAGGAATCATCGTGTGGTTGCAATCAGAGCGGCAGCAGCTCCACCCGTCTCGAAGGAGGAATCAGGGCAAGGAAAAAAGAGAGGAAAAAGTGGAGCGGCTGCTCCATCCGTCTCACTGTGGTGATCTGGACGCGAGCGTAGCAGCAGCGGCGGAGGAGCTCGCGGGGCGGCGAAGGAGCTTGATGATGTCACTCGAGTTGGGAAACCCCAAGAGGAAAGTGGTGATGTAGATATCAACAAGTATTCCCATGAAACCAAGGTTTAATCGAACAGTAGGAAACAAAGAATGGCACCAAGGTTGAAGTAGAGACCTGCACAACTGTAACACCCCGGATGTAATTTACCTAATATGTACTCCAACTCTTGCCGTTTCCGGCGCAAAGTTATTTTATTTCCTCGGGTTCGGGTTTTTGTCTCCGTGTGTTGTTGTCGTTGTCATGCATCTCATATCATGTCATCATATGTATTGCATTTGCATACGTGTTCGTCTCATGCATCCGAGCATTTTCTCCGTTGTCCGTTTTGCATTTCGGCGCTCCTATCTCCTCCGGCGCTCCTATCTCCTCCGGTGGTCATTTCTATCTTCTTTTCATGTGTGGGGTTAAACATTTCCGGATTGGACCGAGACTTGCCAAGCGGCCTTGGGTTACTACCGGTAGACCGCCTGTCAAGTTTCGTACCATTTGGACTTCGTTTGATGCTCCAACGGTTAACCGAGGGACTGAGAAGGCCTCGTGTGTGTTGCAGCCCAATACCCTTCCAATTTAGCCCAAAACCCACCAAAACCCTCTCCATCATCTAGAGCGTTCGATCACGATCGCGTGGCCGAAAACTGCACCTCATTTGGACTCTCCTAGCTCCTCCTATGTCTATAAATAGCCCCCCTCCGAAATTCACGTCTCCTTCTTCCCCCGAAACCCTAGATCCACTCCACCCGCCGCCGCCGGACGAAATCCCGCAGGACGGACATTGTCCGCCGCTTGCCCGGACCAACCGGGGCTTGCCACGTGGCCCGCGCGCCCCACTTCGCTGTCCCTGCGCCGCCAGCCCGCCCGGGCCCAAGCGGGGCCCTCCCGGCCCGGTCGCCCCGCGCCCTTGCTTCCCCGACGACACCTCCTCGCCCCGGCGCCACCCCACCGCGCCGCTTCCGCCCCGCCGCGCCGCGACTCCAGCCACGACCACCGCTGCGGCTTCGGCCCCGCGCCTCCTCCTTCGACCGGCCTCTCCTTCCGCGGCAAGTCCACTCCGGCGAACGACGAACTCCGGCGAGCTTCCCCGGCGAACCTCGAGTTCTGCGCCTCAGATCTGAGATCTGGAGTTTAGGGTTGACTTTATCCCAAAAAACCCTAATATTTTTGCAAACTTCATCGTGCCGTAACTTTGCATCCTTAGATCCGTTTTGGGCGTGTAGCATATCAAAATGTTTGTCTCAGAGAGCACATCATTTCATCTCATTGCATCATTTTCATTTGAGCTCATCTTGATGCCCGAAATGCTGTTGGAAGAGTGCTATTTGAGTTAATTGTCAGATCTGCTGCTCCAATTAGCTATTTGTCATTTTTGCCATGATTATTGTGTGCATGATATGCTCCCGAGCTCTACATGTGTTTTGTTATATGCCATGCCATCTTTCCAGAGGTGCTATCCTTGTATTTTTGTGATATGTGTGGTGACTAGAACAAGCTTGCAAAGTAGTGCATTCGTTAATGCTGTTTTCAGGGACTTAGAGATTTCACTAAGTCCTTGATCTGTTTTTATCAATATGCCATATGTTCATGTTGTTTCCTAGTGTTCCATGCCTCTTTTGAGGATGATCAGTAAGCATGATTTGTTAATCTTGTAGTGCTCTATCCATCCGTGCCTTTGTTTGCAATTATGGCGCACCCTAGCTTGAGTCAATCGAGCTCTACTTTTGCCATTTCGTGAATCTGGGCAGATTGTCTACTTGTTAGCGATTTTGCCGAGGATGTTGTTGTTGATCCGTGCATGCTATGTTGTTGTTCTTGCCATGTCTAGCTTATACAATGTGTATTCTTGATGGGTGTATGCTTAGATTGTCATGACTTACTCTGTAGTGAGTGCATCGAGCTCGTGAACATGCCTACTCATTAACATATTTGCATGCTCCAGTTTTTCACTAAGTCTGAGATCTGATTATGTTTTTGCCATGTTCACATGCTTGCAATTGTATTTTCTGATCCCTTTTGGCTCAAGGTCACTAAGGGACTTTTGTTAAGCTCTTTGAGTAGCTCCATGCCATGATTTACTTTACCATGTTAAGTTTCTGTAGCATATAGTTTTCTTGCTCCAAAGTGTGCTACCTGATCTGAAATTCCAGGCTTGTGTTAATTTCACTAAGTCTGAAACCTGTTTACCAATTGCACTTTTGCCATGCTTGTTTGAACCTGTTAATGGATGATTTGGCCGTAGCTCAGTGTTCATCTTTTGTCAAGCATCATGAGTGGATCCCTTCCATGTATTTTGTTGTCTTGTTTGAGTGCTGTAGCATAATTATCTTAATGCATTTAGATGGCTACTTGCTGTTTATCGCAGACCGGTGCCATATATGTTTTGCTTGCCATTTCTAAACCGTGTCGCCGATTCCGGTGTTCTTTATATCGAATTCAAGCGAAATCACCTCACCTTTCCAGTGGCACACTTGGATTTCCAAGTTGAGGCCAGGTTCAATCATTCCTTGTCAAATCTTGCATATGCATCATATATTGCATTCCGCATAGCATCCCATGTTTGCATCATGTTGTTCGAGCATTTGCACGTGGTTGATTGTGTCCTTTTTGCTTGTTTGTCTTGTTTGGGTAGAGCCGGGAGACGAGTTCGCTAACGAGGAGCCTGTTGAGTTTGCTTTCAAGGATCCAGTCAACTCTGACTACTTTGCAGGCAAGATGATCATACCCTCGAAATCACTTCTATCTTTGCTTTGCTAGATGCTCGCTCTTTTGCTATGCCTATGCTACGATGCCTACTCCTTGCTTATCATGCCTCCAAAATTGCCATGTCAAACCTCTAACCCACCATGTCCTAGCAAACCGTTGATTGGCTATGTTACCGCTTTGCTCAGCCCCTCTTATAGCGTTGCTAGTTGCAGGTGAAGATTGGAGACCGTTCCTTGTTGGAACATTATTTTCTTGTTGGGATAACATTATATTACCTTGTTATCTTAATGCATCTATATACTTGATAAAGGGTGGAAGGCTCAGCCTTTTGCCTAGTGTTTTGTTCCACTCTTGCTGCCCTAGTTTCCGTCATATCGGTGTTATATTCCCGGATTTTGCGTTCCTTACGCGGTTGGGTAATAATGGGAACCCCTTGACAAATCGCCTTGAATAAAACTCTTCTAGCAATTCCAACTTTGGTTTTACCATTTTCCACCTAGCCTCTTTTTCCCTTGGGTTTCCGGAGCCCAAGGGTCATCTTATTTAACCCCCCCCCCCCCCGGGCCAGTGCTCCTCTGAGTGTTGGTCCAACCTATCAGCTGCCGGTGGCCACCAGGGGCAACTCTGGGCTGGCCTACCCGTACCTTGGACAATCTGAGTGTGCCCTGAGAACGAGATATGTGTAGCTCCTATCAGGATTTGTCGGCACATTCGGGCGGTGTTGCTGGATTTGTTTTAACTTGTCGAAGTTGTCTTGTAGAACCGGGATACCGAGTCTGATCGGAATGTCTCGGGAGAAGGTATATCCTTCGTTGACCGTGAGAGCTTGTCATGGGCTAAGTTGGGACTTCCCTGCAGGGATTTGAACTTTCGAAAGCCGTGCCCGCGGTTATGGGCAGATGGGAATTTGTTAATGTCCAGTTGTAGATAACTTGAACCTTAACTTAATTAAAATGAATCAATCGCGTGTGTAACCGTGATGGTCTCTTCTCGGCGGAGTTCGGGAAGTGAACACGGTGTTGGAGTAATGTTTGCCGCAGGTTGTTCTATAGTTATTCATTCGTGCTTTGCCTTCTCTTCTCGCTCTCTTTTGCGAACAGGTTAGCCACCATATATGCTAGTCGCTTGCTGCAGCTCCACATATTTACCTTGCCTTTCCTTTAAGCTTAAATAGTCTTGATCGCGAGGGTGCGATATTGCTGAGTCCCCGTGGCTCACAGATTACTTCCAAACCAGATGCAGGGCCCGATGATTCCGTTCCAGATGATGCGCTTGAGCTCAAGTGGGATTTCGACGAAGACTCGCGCCGTTACTATGTGTCTTTCCCTGATGATCAGTAGTGGTGCCCAGTTGGGGCGATCCGGACCGTGTCGCATGTTGGGTTGATCTTTTATTTTGGTACCGTAGTCGGACCATGAGTGTATTGGATGATGTAATGCTATTTATGTACTTTGTGTGACGTGGCGAGTGTAAGCCAACTATGTTCCTTTCCCCTTATTATGTTTTACATGGGATGTTGTGAAGATTACCTTACTTGCGACATTGCTTTCAATGCGGTTATGCCTCTAAGTCGTGCTTCGACACGTAGGAGATATAGCCGCATCGAGGGCGTTACAAGTTGGTAATCAGAGCCTTCCCCGACCTTAGGAGCCCCCACTGCTTGATCGTTATTAGCGGACGAGTTGAGTCTAGAAAAATGTTTTGAGTCATTTAGAAATTATATATCGAAGAGTTTAGGAATTCTTTTTACTCCCCAGTCCCTTCATCTCTCTAGTAAGGCATCCCGACGTAGAGTTTTGACTCTTCTCTTCTCAAGTTTCACTAAAAAAAATAGGATCACGCGGGTATCTTGGAATCGTTCCAATGGTTTTGTGACGAGAACATTGTTCTTGGTGCCTCCTGTCATTTAGGGGTTGTGGCAGTGTCCCGGGGAGTTGAGCTCCGAGGTGTTGTCGCCACAATTTTATCGTTGCAGTTCTGGAATACCTGAGTTTAGTTCACCGACATCGAAAATCTCTTTTATGCAGTTGTTGGTGAGATAACCTCGACGCCACCCAGTACTGGGGCGGGAGTTTGGGAGTATTGCCATAACTCGTATAACGGATGCTTTTCGAAGGTTGAGGTAGACGATTTCCGAAGTTTTCTCGGTTATGTGTTGAAGGATGGATACAGCTGGATGTAGGATTTGCTAGATTTGGGTGAGATATTATGCTTCCCCTGTATCCCCAACACCTGATTGCATAACCGGAAAGGTTCGGGAGTTTCATAGGTGGGAATTCTTGTAGCTCTAGTTCTTCTTCCATGGATATTTGGTTTGAGATTGGGTGATCTTTACCGAGTATTCGTTCTTGATCCGTACCTTGTTGATTTATTCCTCTACCTAAATTCTAAGTGGCTTCTCAATTTATGGATATGTGACCATTTCTAGTGGAATGCATTCGTTCTTATGTTCGGATGTGAAGACTATATGTTGCAATTTCAACCCGCTTGATTCAACTTCAATTTTATCTGTCAATGTGCTAACGGATGTCACCCTCTTGAGGATGGCTCCCGCTAAGAGCAACAATCAGAATCAGAATCAGAATCAGGATCCGCCACCACCACCTCCACCTCCGGAGGCATGGGAAGCTGTGATGGCCGCTACCAATGAAAACACGCAGTTGATCATGCAAATTCTTCAAGAGCGCAATCAAGCGAACCAAGGCAACCAGGGCAACAATCAGAATCGCTTTGCTACACTCAACCAGTTCCTTGCTAATCAGCCAAAGACTTTCAGCAATTGTGTTGAGGCAACTGATGCTGACGATTGGCTCGTGGACTTGTGCAAGCATTTCGAGTGCAGTAACGTCAGGCCTGAGGACTTTGTCAAGTTCGCTTCCTTCCAACTCAAAGACCAAGCTGCAGAATGGTTTCAGCAGTACAAAGATTCCAGAGGAGGTCGTGAGATTACCTGGGATGAATTCCGTCAAGACTTCAAAGCTCATCATATTCCCCAGAGCATGGTTGAAAGCAAGCGTGAGGAATTCTGCAACCTGAAGCAAGGCTCTATGTCTGTCTATGACTACAACAAGTTGTTTCAAAAGCTCGCCCGCTTTGCTAAGCAGGACGTCCCTAACGAGAAGAGCATGATATACCAGTTCAGGGGTGGTCTCAGAGAAGAAATCTAGCTAGCTCTCGTTCTCTTTGAGCCCAGGAGGTACGATGAGTTTTACAACATGGCATTGAAGCAAGAGGCCGCTCAACTGAAGTGTGATGCATCCAAGAAGCGAGTCAGAGATGCTACTCCTTCTTCCTCTACTCAAGTGGCTAAGCAGCAGAAGTATTGGCTTCCTCCTCCTCCGTTTCGTCAGCCGTTTCAATAGAAGAGCAAAGGTGGCAGTGGATCTTCCCATCCACCCAACCCTGGCTTTCAGAACAAGACTTCGTCTCAAGCTCCAAGATCGAGTGCTCCGTACCACCGCCCGCTTTCAGAGGTCACGTGCAACAAGTGCCAACAGAAGGGTCACTATGCCAACAAATGCTTCAATCAGAGGCGTCTCCCTCCTCCTCCTCCTGTGATATCGGCAAGTACAGCTGTGGTCAAGCATAACCCCAAGCACGCCAAGGTCAACTTGATGATGCAGCTCAGGTAGAGGACTCGTCAGATGTCATCATGGGTAACCTTCCTGTTAACGATATTCCAGCTAAAGTTCTTTTTGACACTGGTGCATCGCATTGTTTCATCTCGAGACCTTTTGCATCTAATTATGAGTTGGCCTTGCAAGTTTTGCCTAGACCATTAGCAGTTGTCTCTCCCAGTAGGCGCATGCATGCTAACTCCATTGTTCCGGATGTTACTATCACTTTGGGTGACTACAAATTTCTGTCTTCCCCTACGGTTCTTGGCGACTCGGATATTGATCTTATTATTGGAATGGACTGGCTTTCTAAGCACAAGGCTCAGCTTGATTGTGCTGCCAGGCAAATTCAGTTGACTCATTCATCTGAGGATGTAATTATCTTTGCTGCTCGTGATGATACCATTCGTCTATTTTCTCTCAATGAGAAGGGTGAACTGGATGCCATCTCTCAAATTCCAGTCGTTTGCGAATATCAAGACGTCTTTCTAGAAGAGCTTCCAGGAATGCCTCCGCACCGTCCAGTTGAATTCGTCATCGATCTTGAGCCTGGCACGGAACCGGTGTGCAAACGTCCTTACAAGCTCGGACCTGAAGAGTTGAAGGAGCTGAAGAAGCAACTCGATATTCAAGAGCGAATGGGTCTCATCCGACCTAGTTCTTCTTCGTGGGGTTGTGGAGTTCTTTTTGTGAAGAAGAAGGATGGAACGGACCGACTTTGTGTTGACTACCGTCCATTGAACAAGAAGACTATCAAGAACAAGTACCCACTTCCCAACATCAATGAGCTGTTCGAACAACTCAAAGGTGCTCAAGTATTCTCCAAGCTTGATCTCCATATGGGCTATCACTAGATTCGAATCCGTGAGCAAGATATTCCCAAGACGGCTTTCAGAACAAGCTATGGTTCATATGAATACACTGTCATGTCTTTTGGCCTCGTCAACGCTCCTCCGACTTTCTCTCGCATGATGAACTTCATCTTCAACGCCTACACAAATGACTTCGTTTTGGTCTATCTCGACGACATTCTGGTCTTTTCGAAGAACAAAGAAGATCATGCCAAGCACTTGCGTTTGGTGCTCGATAAGCTCAGGGAACATCAGTTCTACGCCAAGTTCTCAAAGTGCGAGTTTTGGCTCGATGAGGTTCTTTACCTTGGGCATATCATCTCTGCCAAGGGCATTGCGGTGAATCCTGAGAAGGTGTCTGCAATTGTGAATTGGGAACCACCTCAGAACGTGAAGCAACTCCGTAGCTTCCTTGTTCTAGCAAGCTACTGTCGAAGGTTCGTTGAGAACTTTTCAAAGATTGCGAAGCCTCTTTCAAACCTTCTCCAGAAGCACGTCAAGTACGTTTGGTCTCCGGAATGTGACATCGCTTTCAACACTTTGAAAGAGAAATTGGTCAATGCTCCAGTTCTGACTCCTGATGAATCCAAACCGTTCGAGGTCTTCTGCGATGCCTCTCTTCAAGGTCTTGGTGCAGTGTTGATGCAAGAGAAGAAAGTTGTGGCTTATACCTCTCGCCAGTTGAATCCCAACGAGAAGAACTACCCCACTCATGACCTCGAGTTGGCGGCAGTTGTGCATGCTCTTTTGACTTGGAGACATCTCTTATTGGGAAGAAAAGTGGACATCTTCACTGACCACAAGAGTCTCAAGTACATCTTCACTCAACCTAATCTCAACCTCAGACAGACTCGTTGGGTCAAAATGATTCAAGAGTACAATCTGAGTATCGAGTATACTCCAGGCAAGGCCAATGTGATTGCTGACGCTTTGAGCAGGAAGGCTTACTGCAACAGTTTGATTCTCAAGCCTTATCAACCCGAGCTTTGTGAAGCTTTCCGCAAACTCAATCTGCAAGTTGTTCCTCAAGGTTTCCTCGCCAACCTTCAAGTCTCTCCTACTTTGGAAGATCAGATTCGCGAGGATCAACTTCTTGATGCTATGGTGAAGAAGGTGAAGATTGGGATTGCCAAGAGTCAACCCAAGTATAAGTGCTACCGCCTTGATGACAAGGATACTCTCTTCTTCGAGGATCGTATTGTGGTGCCCAAAGGTGACCTTCGTAAAGTGATCATGAACGAGGCTCACAATTCACTCCTCTCCATCCACCCTAGGAGTACGAAGATGTATCAGGACCTCAAGCAGGCTTATTGGTGGACTCGAATGAAGCGCGAGAAGCGCGAGATTGCTAAGTTCGTGAATGAATCTGATGTCTGCAGAAGAGTGAAGGCAGAACACCAAAGGCCAGCTGGTCTCCTCCAACCTCTTGCCATTCCAGAATGGAAGTTTGACCACATTGAGATGGACTTCGTGACTGGGTTTCCAAAGTCCAAGCGTGGCAATGATGCTATATTCGTTGTCATCGACAAACTCACAAAAGTGGCTCACTTTCTGCCTATCAAAGAGTCTATCACTGCAGCTCAATTGGCGGAGCTGTATACCTCTCGAATTGTCTCGCCGCACGGCATTCCACAGGTGATCTCTTCAGACCGTGGCAGCATCTTTACCTCCAAGTTTTGGGATTCTTTTCAGAAGGCCATGGGCACCAACATCCGCTTCAGCACAGCTTTCCATCCTCAAACTAGCGGTCAAGTCGAGCGTGTCAATTAGATTGTTGAAGATATGCTCAGGGCTTGTGTGATCTCCTTCGGCATGAAGTGGGAGGATTGCCTTCCATACGCCGAATTCTCCTACAACAACAGTTTTCAAGCAAGTTCGGGCAAGGCCCCATTCGAAATTCTGTATGGCAGGAAGTGTCGTACCCCTCTCAACTGGTCAGAAACTGGTGAACGTCAACTTCTTGGTAATGACTTACTCACAGAGGCAGAGGAAATGTGCAAAGTCATCCGTGATAACCTCAAAGCAGCGCAATCGCGCCAGAAGAGCTACTATGATAGTAAGCACTGTGATTTGGCTTTCGAGATCGGAGATCATGTTTACCTCCGCGTCTCTCCAATGAAAGGTACTCGTCGCTTCGGTATCAAAGGGAAACTTGCCCCTAGATACGTGGGTCCTTTCAAAATCGTCAGCAAGAGAGGCGATCTCGCCTATCAACTCGAGCTTCCTTCAAACTTTGCAAATGTGCACGACGTGTTCCATGTCTCTCAGCTCCGTGAGTGCTTCAAGACTCCTGACCGCACCGTCAACTTCGAAGACATTGAGCTCCAAGAAGACCTCTCTTATCGTGAGCACCCCATAGCTATTCTTGAAGAGACTGAACGCAAGACTCGCAATAAGTCAATCAAATTCCTCAAAGTCAAGTGGTCACACCATTCCGACCGTGAAGCCACCTGGGAACGCGAGGATCACCTCCGTTCTGAGTACCCGGCGTTCTTCCAGTCCTAGATCTCGGGACGAGATCCTTTCGTAGTGGTGGGGTGTTGTAACACCCCGGATGTAATTTACCTAATATGTACTCCAACTCTTGCCGTTTCCGGCGCTAAGTTATTTTATTTCCTCGGGTTCGGGTTTTTGTCTCCGTGTGTTGTTGTCGTTTTCATGCATCTCATATCATGTCATCATGTGCATTGTATTTGCATACGTGTTCGTCTCATGCATCCGAGCATTTTCCCCGTTGTCCGTTTTGCATTCCGGCGCTCCTATCTCCTCCGGTGGTCATTTCTATCTTCTTTTCATGTGTGGGGGTTAAACATTTCCGGATTGGACCGAGACTTGCCAAGCGGCCTTGGGTTACTACCGGTAGACCGCCCGTCAAGTTTCGTACCATTTGGACTTCGTTTGATGCTCCAATGGTTAACCGAGGGACTGAGAAGGCCTCGTGTGTTTTGCAGCCCAATACCCTTCCAATTTGGCCCAAAACCCACCAAAACCCTCTCCATCATCTAGAGCGTTCGATCACGATCGCGTGGCCGAAAACCGCACCTCATTTGGACTCTCCTAGCTCCTCCTATGTCTATAAATAGCCCCCCTCCGAAATTCACGTCTCCTTCTTCCCCCGAAACCCTAGATCCACTCCACCCGCCGCCACCGGACGAAATCCCGCAGGCCGGACATTGTCCGCCGCTCGCCCGGACCAACCGGGGCTTGCCACGTGGCCCCCGCGCCCCACTTTGCTGTCCCCGCGCCGCCGGCCCGCCCGGGCCCAAGCGGGGCCCTCCCGGCCCGGTCGCCCCGCGCCCTTGCTTCCCCGCGGCCGAGCCGCCTCGCCGGCCGGCGCCGCCGCGCCGCTTCTGCCCCGCCGCGCCGCGACTCCGGCCACGACCACCGCTGCGGCTCCGGCCCCGCGCCTCCTCCTCCGACCGGCCTCTCCTTCCGCGGCAAGTCCACTCTGGCGAACGACGAACTCCGGCGAGCTTCCCCGGCGAACCTCGAGTTCCGCGCCTCAGATATGAGATCTGGAGTTTAGGGTTGACTTTATCCCCAAAAACCCTAATATTTTTGCAAACTTCATCGTGCCGTAACTTTGCATCCTTAGATCCGTTTTGGGCGTGTAGCATATCAAAATGTTTGTCTCAGAGAGCACATCATTTCATCTCATTGCATCATTTTCATTTGAGCTCATCTTGATGCCTGAAATGCTGTTGGAAGAGTGCTATTTGAGTTAATTGTCTGATCTGCTGCTCCAATTAGCTATTTGTCATTTTTGCCATGATTATTGTGTGCATGATATGCTTCCGAGCTCTACATGTGTTTTGTTATATGCCATGCCATCTTTCCGGAGGTGCTATCCATGTATTTTTGTGATATGTGTGGTGACTAGCACAAGCTTGCAAAGTAGTGCATTCGTTAATGCTGTTTTCAGGGACTTAGAGATTTCACTAAGTCCTTGATCTGTTTTTATCAATATGCCATATGTTCATGTTGTTTCCTAGTGTTCCGTGCCTCTTTTGAGGATGATCAGTAAGCATGATTTGTTAATCTTGTAGTGCTCTATCCATCCGTGCCTTTGTTTGCAATTATGGAGCACCCTAGCTTGAGTCAACCGAGCTCTACTTTTGCCATTTCATGAATCTGGGCAGATTGTCTACTTGTTAGCGATTTTGCCGAGGATGTTGTTGTTGATCCGTGCATGCTATGTTGTTGTTCTTGCCATGTCTAGCTTATACAATGTGTATTCTTGATGGGTGTATGCTTAAATTGTCATGAATTGCTCTGTAGTGAGTGCATCGAGCTCGTGAACATGCCTACTCGTTAACATATTTGCATGCTCCAGTTTTTCACTAAGTCTGAGATCTGATTATGTTTTTGCCATGTTCATATGCTTGCAATTGTATTTTCTGATCCCTTTTGGCTCAAGGTCACTAAGGGACTTTTGTTAAGATCTTTGAGTAGCTCCATGCCATGCTTTACTTTACCATGTTAAGTTCCTGTAGCATATAGTTTTCTTGCTCCAAAGTGCACACCTGATCTGAAATTCCAGGCTTGTGTTAATTTCACTAAGTCTGAAACCTGTTTACCAATTGCACTTTTGCCATGCTTGTTTGAACCTGTTAATGGATGATTTGGCCGTAGCTCAGTGTTCATCTTTTGTCAAGCATCATGAGTGGATCCCTGCCATGTATTTTGTTGTCTTGTTTGAGTGCTGTAGCATAATTATCTTAATGCATTTAGATGGCTACTTGTTTATCGCAGACCGGTGCCATATTTGTTTTGCTTGCCATTTCCAAACCGTGTCTCCGATTCCGGTGTTCTTTATATCGAATTCAAGCGAAATCACCTCACCTTTCGAGTGGCACACTTGAATTTCCAAGTTGAGTCCAGGTTCAATCATTCCTTGTCAAATCTTGCATATGCATCACATATTGCATTCCGCATAGCATCCCATGTTTGCATCATGTTGTTCGAGCATTTGCACGTGGTTGATTGTGTCCTTTTTGCTTGTTTGTCTTGTTTGGGTAGAGCCGGGAGACGAGTTTGCTAACGAGGAGCCCATTGAGTTTTCTTTCGAGGATCCAGTCAACTCTGACTACTTTGCAGGCAAGATGATCATACCCTCGAAATCACTTCTATCTTTGCTTTGCTAGATGCTCGCTCTTTTGCTATGCCTATGCTACGATGCCTACCCCTTGCTTATCATGCCTCCCAAATTGCCATGTCAAACCTCTAACCCACCATGTCCTAGCAAACCGTTGATTGGCTATGTTACCGCTTTGCTCAGCCCCTCTTATAGCGTTGCTAGTTGCAGGTGAAGATTGGAGACCGTTCCTTGTTGGAACATTATTTTCTTGTTGGGATATCATTATATTACCTTGTTATCTTAACGCACCTATATACTTGGTAAAGGGTGGAAGGCTCGGCCTTTTGCCTAGTGTTTTGTTCCACTCTTGCCGCCCTAGTTTCCGTCATATCGGTGTTATGTTCCCGGATTTTGCGTTCCTTACGCGGTTGGGTAATAATGGGAACCCCTTGACAAATCGCCTTGAATAAAACTCTTCCAGCAATGCCCAACTTTGGTTTTACCATTTGCCACCTAGCCTCTTTTTCCCTTGGGTTTCCGGAGCCCAAGGGTCATCTTATTTAATCCCCCCGAGCCAGTGCTCCTCTGAGTGTTGGTCCAACCTGTCAGCTGCCGGTGGCCACCAGGGGCAACTCTGGGCTGGCCTACCCGTACCTTGGACAATCTGAGTGTGCCCTCAGAACGAGATATGTGCAGCTCCTATCAGGATTTGTCAGCACATTCGGGCGGTGTTGCTGGATTTGTTTTAACTTGTCGAAGTTGTCTTGTAGAACCGGGATACCGAGTCTGATCGGAATGTCTCGGGAGAAGGTATATCCTTCGTTGACCGTGAGAGCTTGTCATGGGCTAAGTTGGGACTCCCCTGCAGGGATTTGAACTTTCGAAAGCCGTGCCCGCGGTTATGGGAAGATGAGAATTTGTTAATGTCTGGTTGTAGATAACTTGAACCTTAACTTAATTAAAATGAATCAATCGCGTGTGTAACCGTGATGGTCTCTTCTCGGCGGAGTCCGGGAAGTGAACACGGTGTTGGAGTAATGTTTGCCGTAGGTTGTTCTATAGTTATTCGTTCGTGCTTTTCCTTCTCTTCTCGCTCTCTTTTGCGAACAGGTTAGCCACCATATATGCTAGTCACTTGCTGCAGCTCCACATATTTACCTTGCCTTTCCTTTAAGCTTAAATAGTCTTGATCGCGATGGTGTGAGATTGCTGAGTCCCCGTGGCTCACAGATTACTTCCAAACCAGATGCAGGGCCCGATGATTCCATTCCAGATGATGCGCTTGAGCTCAAGTGGGAGTTCGACGAAGACTCACGCCGTTACTATGTGTCTTTCCTTGATAATCAGTAGTGGTGCCCAGTTGGGGCGATCCGGACCGTGTCGCATGTTGGGTTGATCTTTTATTTTGGTACCGTAGTCGGACCATGAGTGTATTGGATGATGTAATGCTATTTATGTACTTTGTGTGACATGGCGAGTGTAAGCCAACTATGTTCCTTTCCCCTTATTATGTTTTACATGGGATGTTGTGAAGATTACCTTACTTGCGACATTGCTTTCAATGCGGTTATGCCTCTAAGTCGTGCTTCGACACGTAGGAGATATAGCCGCATCGAGGGCGTTACAACAACACAACCAAATTACTTTGCCCGAACTAGACAGTGAGGTTGTCAATCCCACTGGTCTTGCTGAAAACAAAGGATTAATTGTATCGAATGAAAAGAGGATGCTTGCAGTAAAGGAAACAGGAAACAACTGGTTGTATAGCAATAATAAAGAGAAGGACCGGGGTCCATAGTTCACTAGAGGTGTCTCTCCACAAGACAATACAGTGTTGGGTAAACAAATTACAGCTGGGCAATTGACACATGAGAATGCACACAAGGATGCAAATACTAGACAAGTTGAATACTATGAGATTGATTGGGCATTACAACAAAGATCACAGACCGTCATCCAACTGCATCTGTAACTAAATAGTCCACTCACGGCAATATCATCCGAACAAACCCATGAGTATTAAGCTGCAAACAAGCCTATAGAATAAGCTCTAACAACAGACTATTGCATTAAGCAAAGTGTGTAAAGTAGATAGTAGAACTACCCCTATTTGGGCAGAGCACCATCTTGTTCTCCCTAGTGGCAACAGCACATCCTCACCCTTAGTCATTTCTGTCATCTCGAGCCCAGGGATAAAAGGAGGCATGAACCCACTATCTAGCATAAATACCCCCTCTTAGAGTTGAAAGCAACTATTTGGCCAGAGCAACCACTAACAACGGAGAGCATGCAAGATCACAATAACACCAACGAGATTCAAGACATATCAAAAATAAACTCAAGATCTATACTCAACTTGAACATTGTACTCAATAACTAGTCAGATCCCAGCAAACCAACACAAGGGATATTACATAAAGATGATCTTGATCATGTAAGGCAGCTCACAAGAATCATATAAGATGATCTCAATCATGTTAGGCAGCTCATGAGATTCATAGATGAAGCACAGTAATAAGATGATCTCAATCATGTTAGGCAGCTCATGAGATTCATACAATGGAGAGAACAACCATCTAGCTACTTCCATGGACCCGTAGTCCTATGGTGAATTACTCACACATCACTCCGGAGGCGTGCATGGTGATGAAGAAGGCCTCCGGTGATGATCTCCCCTCCGGCAGGGTGCCGGGAAGAGCTTCTGATCTCCCCGCGACGACGGCGACGGCTACGGACTTCTTTCTGGAACTTTTGTGCTATATCTAGGGTTTTCCCGTCAGGTGAATAAATAGGCGAAAGGGCAGAGCTGGGGGACGCTCTGGTGGGCCACACCCCACCCAGGCGCGGGCAGGGGCCCGGTCGCGCCTGGGGTGGTGTGGGCCCACCAGGGCCCCCCCAGGTGTCCCCTTCTGGCTTCTGGAGTCTTTCGGTGTAAAACTTTGTAAAATAGCTTCTGTTGTCAATTCCGAAAATATTTATTTTTCAGCTCTCCTGGAACCAAAAACAGCAGAAAACAGGAACTGGCCACTTTGGCATCTTGTCAATATGTTAGTGGCAGGAAATCAATAAAAACACCAAGAAGCACAAGTAAAACATAAAGTAATTGGCAATAAACAAGCATGGAGCATAAAAATTATAGATACATTTCCAATGTATCAGCATCCCCAAGCTTAACTTTTTTTTAGAACGAAGACGCCAGATGCGTCCGGCTTTAAATTAATAAAGCCCCAACGGCAGTGTACCACAAACCAAGTCTTAAAACATCACCAAAAGCCCTGCCGGCTTGAGCACCAAAGTTCAGATGAAACTAAAAACAAGCCGCCAAACTAGATTACAGGGCAAGCCCGTACAGAGCATGCAAGCTCGTCAAGCAACAAAAGAACCGAAGTCATGACTCCCTAGCCATCGCATACACTTGCACCAGTCGTTGTTGGGCGGTCTTGATCAGCTCAGCATCCTTGCGCCTCCCCAACGGACTCCACTGCTGCAATAGAAGGTTGCATTTGAAGATGATATTAGCCGGATGATTTGGGAAGCACCCTTCTATAGTAAACTTGTTCCTAGTTAGCCATAAGGCCCAGAGAAGTGCCCCAACACAACTCCACATAACCCGATATGCTGGGCCCTTAATCGCATCAAGGAGGTTAAAAAGCTCTGTAGCCGAGCTCGGGTCCCAAAAGACACCTGCCGCAGAGCGGACAGCACTCCACGCGAACCTAGCTAATTGGCACTGGAAAAACACATGAATGGCATCCTCCGGTTCCCCACACAACGCACACGGACCCATGGCCTGCCCATTACGTTTGGCTACATTCAAGGAAGTGGGAAGCCTATCGCGAAACAGTTGCCATATGAAAAGTTTGATCTTCAAAGGCATCCGCGCTTTCCACAATCCTGCAATCATAGGCTGTGTCGGCCCTCGACACAACTTGCGGTATAAGGAGTTCACCGAGAATTTCCTAGAGTTAGTGAGCGCCCAACTCACCGTGTCCGGTTGATCCGAAAGACCCACCGGTTCGATTAATTGCAGCAAGGCCGCGAGGCTTGCCTGCTCGGGTCCGTTGAGTTCCCGCTTGAATTGAATCTCAAGTGGCGTCGCGGCAAGCGCATCTGCCACCGATAACGCGGTGTCAACGGAGATATCGTACAACTCACGGAATTCTATCCAAAGGGGTTGGGTACCTATCCAAAGGTCAGTCCAGAAACGCGCGTATCTGCCGTTCCCAAGCGCAAATTTTTCCCCCATGGCAAAAGCTGGTTTGATCAACTGAAGATCATTCCAAAACGGTGAGCCCCTTGCCCTTCCTTCAAAAAAAATCCCGTTAGGAAAATATTTGGCCCGTAGGAGATTGACCCACAACCCGGAGGCCCCCTAGGTGAGTTTCCAAATCCATTTGCACATCAGCGCGATGTTAAGCCATCTGGAATTGGTGATCCCGAGACCGCCCAAGTCCTTGGGCTGGCACACCCAGGCCCAATTAACCATGTGGTATTTATGGTGCGGGCTAGTTACTTCCCAAAAGAACTTGGCTCGCGGCATGTCAAACTTGGCATGGACCCCTTCTGCAAGCAGAAACAGCCCCATGGCAAACATCGGCAAAGAAGACAGGCTGGAATTTGTGAGCACTAGCCTCGCCGCTTTCGACAAAAATTTGCCCCGCCAAGGACAGACCCTAGTCCTCACTTTGGTGCATAGAGGCTCCCAATGCTCTATCATGGGTCGTTTGGTGTCTACCGGGAGGCCCAGATAAGTGAACGGGAATTTGCCCACTTTGCAGTTGAGCAAATCAGCAATGCGCCTTCCTTCCTCGGCCTCGATCCCCATCGAGAGCACCTCACATTTGTGGAAGTTAATTTTGAGGCCCGACATGAGCTCAAAACTGAGAAGAATCGCCTTGACCGCAGCAATGCTATGTAGGTCCGGTCGAAACAGGAGTAGCGTGTCATCCGCATACTGCAAGTGGGTCACTCCCCCTGGAATGAGATGTCCTACCAACCCTTTGATATGACCAGCCTCCGCCGCTTTCCTCAGCATTGAGGACAGCGCGTCAACTACAAAGTTGAACAGGAGGGGGGAAACGGATCCCCTTGCCTGAGGCCTCGCTTGTTCCGGAAGAAGTGCCCTACTTCTCCGTTCACCGAAATAGCAGTTTGTCCTCCCGAGACCAACTGCATGACGCGGTGCACCCAAACAGCGGAGAAACCCCGGCTGAGTAGCACCTGGCGGAGGAAATTCCAATTAACCCGATCGTATGCCTTTTCAAAGTCTAGCTTTAATAGCACCGCCGGTTCCTTAGTGCGTTTGAGTTCGTGTATAATCTCCTGAAGGGCCAGAGGGCCCTCAAGGATATTGCGACCACGGATGAACGCGGATTGATTGCAATGGATCACACGATGAGCTATCAGAACTAACCTAGTCGCACACGCTTTGGCACAAATTTTAAACGGAACGTTGATGAGCGCAATGGGACGGAATTGCCTAATATCGTCGGCCCCTTGAACCTTTGGAATGAGCGATAACACTCCAAAGTTAAGGCGCGATATATCTACCGACCCGCGCATAAACCCGTTGCAGATCTCGAAAATCGGGCCCCGAAGTAAGGGCCAGAAACGTTTAAACATTGCCACCGGCCACCAGTCCGGGCCGGGGGCCGTGTCCGCCTTCATACCCATCAGCGCGGCGTCGATTTCTTCGGGAAGGAACGCTAGCCCTAGCCCCTCGTTCTTGCAGTCCAGCACCCATTGCCCTGCTTCCCACACATCCACATTCAGACCAGCCCTCTGGTCTTCGCACGTCCCCATCAACTTAATGTAGAACTCATAAATATGCCGAGAGATGTCCTCTTGTCGCAACAGAAGCCCCTGCTCCGATTGCAACCTTAGGATAGAACATTTACGACGTCGGCCATTAGCGTAGGCTTGAAAATACTTGGTATTAGCATCCCCTTTGAGGGTCCATTTCAAACCACTACGGCGACACCAATATTCTTCCTCTGCTCGCAACGACGCTTCGACCTGACTTTCCAGGTCGTATCGATGGGCCCATTCCGTCTCCGAAAGGTCCCGAATATCAGCCTGGGAATCAATCATTGCGATCTCCGCAAGGATGGCGGCTCTGTGTGCTTTGTCGGACCTCCCAAGGTTAGCGCCCCATCCCTTGAGACTTGCCCTGAGTCGTCCTCCGATAGCGTTCCAGAGCTCCATCGGGCCACGCTGGGACCCCGCTTGACTCACGCACACCCTCCACTTCTCCCTAAAGAGCTCCTCGAAGCCTGGCACCTCTAACCAGGCCGTTTCGAAGAAAAAACGAGGGCTACGTCGCACTCTATCCTCCCCCGAGGAGTACACCAGAGGTACATGGTTTGACCCAATACGAGTCTCCGCGACCAGAGTGCAGAGGGGAAAACCCATTCCCAATCCGGAGACATGAACACACGATCCAACACAGAGCGAACCGGGTCTAATTGCTTGTTTGTCCATGTGAATCGAGCGCCCGTTCTGGCCACCTCCCTGAGGGCCATCGAGGCGATCGCAGCATTAAACATAGCCACCCGAGGCCAGTTTATGTTACTGTTACTCTTATCCGCACCCGACCTAATCAGGTTGAAGTCGCCTCCCACCAGGACAGGAAGCGCCGCCTCAGTCATGGAGTTAACTTTGGCTTGGAGTTCTCCCAAGAACTCCGCCGATCTCGAGTGATCGGCCGGCTCATAGACCTGAATGACAACCAGCTCGCGTCGCGAGGCCCTAACTCTAAAATGAGCTGAGATAAAAAACGAACCAACGTCCCAGGCGAGAATCTCATATAGAGCGCGATTTAAACCGAGCAACAAACCACCGGAGTGACCAACAACGGGAACGTATTGCCACTCAAAGCGTTCCAATGGATCAATAGCGAGCAGCTCATGGAAACGAAAATCCCCCTTGATAGTTTCCTGCAGCCCCACGATATCGACGTCCTCTCTACGCATGTACTCCTTAAGTTGCGTCCGACGCCCCGCGTGGCCAAAGCCACGTATGTTCCAAAAGATGGCCCGCATCTAGATGACTCAGTTGCGGAGCCGGACACCTCGCAAGGTGACCGCCTAGGCCACGCGCCTCACCCTGCCACGGCAAGGCGAGGGAGGGGGCAACCCCTGTTGCCTGATCCCCCTGTTCAGGCACGAAAAGAGCCGCGGTGGCCCCTCCCTCGGGCTCACCGGGCCTCTGGACAGCACGTGCTGCCACAGCAGCCGCGAGCGCTGCCTGCGCCGTCTCCTTGGTGCGAACGAGCGAAATATGCTCCCTGACTCCCCCCTCACCAGAAGAAACCACACCGCTCGCTTCCAACACCTCATGCAAGTGATCGTCCGAAAAGGAATCAAGAACCGTGAAGCGAGGCGGAGGATTACCTGAGATCTCCATGTTCTTCTGCGCTTGGAGGAGTTGCGCTCGCTGCAGCGACGGCATGTTACCCTTGGCCCCCTTGGAGCGCGAGCTTGTGCGGACCGGAGCCGCCGGCACCGTCTTGGTACGCTTGGCCTTGGCGATCGTCGCCGTCTTGGCCGCCTCCTGCAGCAGCGGATTAGCGACGGATGGCAAGGTTGGGGCCGCCAGTGCCATGACCGACTGTCGAGGCGTGGGAGGCGCCCCCAGCGATTCCATCGCGCGCACCACCTCCGCGCTGACCTTGCGCACCGCCGTCTTCTTCATCGGCTTGACCGAGCCGCTCAGGGTGGAGCCACGTCCACCGGACCCCGGAGTACCCACCGAACGGAGCTGCGAGGGGTTGGGGGAGAGCGCGAACGGCGAGCCGCCGCCGCCCAATCCCTCCACCGTAGCCGGGTCCGCGCCCAAGGGGGGTGAGGAGACCGACCCCATGTTTGAGCCGTACTGTTTGGGGATCGAGATGGACATCCCCTCGAGGCCCGATCCCAGCGCGGCCCACAGCCCCGCGACCCCCTCCACCGGGGCGGCAGGGCCCGCCGCAGAGATCCCGAGCTTGTCCCAGGCTGTGGTATCGATGGAGTCGTCCTCCTCCATGCTGGCGTCTTGATCCGGATCCTTGTCCTTACGCTTGTCCTTGTCTTGATCCCCCGGGCCCCGACCCGCGGGTGGTGGCGATGGGGGCGGGAGAGCAGGGGCCGCCGTGCGTGGTTGGTCCACCTCCGGCTCGAGCTTGATGGAGTAGCCCTCGCCATTGAACCAGATTTGCACAGATCCGCACAACTTGGCCGACGCCCGACACGCAAACTTCATACGCACCGGGCCCGAAACGGATTAGGGACAGTTCATCCACCACCAACGGCCGGCCGATCATGGTCGTGGCCGCCATCAGCCGCTCCACACGCCGCTGCTTCGGAGGCACCCCCCATAGCTTCACCCAGACCTCCATCATAGACAGCGCCTTGGGCTCGGCGAGGACCGCGTCCCGATGTCGGCGGTGATGTTGTTGATGGAGAGGAAAAGCTTCCCGCTGCGCGTCGCCATCCGTAGCATGACAGGGTCCGGGAACGCCACGGAGAAGCAGTCCGTGTCGAACGGCGCCACCTGCCAGTCCCACTCGCCCTCGAAGAGATGAGGAAGCTCGGCCTCGAGGATCTCCTTGGACAGGACGTCGGGCGCCGCCGACACCAGGGCCGCATTGGCCCCCAGCATTCCCTCCGCCGCCACATCCGCCTCCTCCGGGTATTGAAGGCAGAAGAAACCACCACCCGCAAAGGCGTGGCCCATGGTCTGTAGCACGAGCTGCTTGCCGCGCGTGAGGCAGTAGGCCGAGGCATGCCCCTCGTTGCTGCAGAGCACGCAGAGCTGCTTGAAACCGCAGTCGCTCTGGTAATGGCCCGTGCGCCCGCAGCGGAAGCACTCTGGCCCACCCGCGTCCTCGACGGGAATGGGCTCCGCCACCGTGCCCTTGGATGCGGAGGGCTTGGAGACCTTGGAAGGATCCGGCATCGCCGGCTTGTGCTTCTTCATCTTCATCTTGGAGTAGGTGTAGGTGTCGCCGACGCGGTCACCACCGAAGGGGGGGAGAGATTCCTTGCGCTTGAGCTCCAGCCCCTTCTTCTTGTAAGCCTCCTTCTTCTTTTGCTTCCTCTCTTGTTCCTTGAGCCACCAAGCTGGGGGAGGTCCCCAGCCACCCTCCTCACCGGCACGCTCCGCCGCGCGCGACTTCGCTTGGGCACGCACATCTTGCTCGCGACGCCTCTCCGCCTCCAGATCCGGCTCCGCCCTCTTGTCAGCACGCCGCTCCGCCTTGGAGCCCATGGCAACCACCTCGGCGAAGGACCGGAGAAGGGGTGGGGGAGAAGGTGGAGGGGTAAGGGAGCGGGCGAATCCACCGAAGCGCCGCACCTCAGATGGAGTGGCTGGAAACCCTAGTGAACTGTCGGAGGCCCCGCGACGGATCCAAAGCCACTTAAGTACCGCCCGCTCCGAGGACGGGCCAGGCTTGGGCTTTTCCGCGCCACCCCGCGACTCTGAGCAGCCCACCCCCGGACGCGGCCCCGTCTCTGCGGCACTAACGCCCTGGACCGCGCGAGGCCCAAGTAGGCCCCCTTGGCCCACTTCCTGGGCTTGGCCCACCGGCCCCGTCTGACCAGCCTCCCCAACCCTAGGACAGGGATCGGCCGCCTCCTCCGACGCCGCCGCCGCCCCTGCGCCCGCCGGCGCCACCGCCCCCGGCTCCACCAGCCTCACCGGCGCAGGCTCCGAACTCCGCAAAGGGGAGGCAGCCCGCGTGCAGCCCGAAGCCGCCCGCACGCCCCCCATCAACGCCGCGCGCACCAACGGCGCTCGACCAGACACCCCTGGTCGGCGAGCACCGCGGCCGCCGGGCGCAAAGGCCCGCCGCCGCCCAGCCATGAGCGAGCCCCCTAGTTCCTCAGCCCGAGCCACGAACGCGCCCAACGATGGCCGGCTCGCCTCGACACGCCGAACCTCGCCATTGCTCGTCTCCGCCTCCGAATCCTCATCGTTGCTTCCCGCGGCCAGGGCCCAGAAGCGGCTCCCCGTCCAGCGCGGCGCCGCCTCCGCACCCGAGGTCGCCTCCGGGGACGCCCGCGCCGACCGACCCGGCGTCCGCACCACCGACCAGGTCGATGGCTCGTCGGGACCAGCGAGCAGAGCCGCATCGCCCGCCGCGTCGCCACCCGAGTCGCCAGTCCGTACCAGAGCCGTTGGACTCATATCCTCTCCGAAAGGAATTTATTTCCTCCCCAAGCTTAACTCCCGCTTGTCCTCGAGTAGGTAAGTGATAAAAAGAATAATTTTTTAGGTGACATGCTATCACAATCTCAAACATCCATATGCAAAGCATTGTGTGCTGGGATCAAAGAACTTCTAAACAAGTCATGCAAGATATAAATCTTATCAAAAGAACTTAGCAAGCATTGTCAAGGCATTAACAAGAACAAACAAGAAGATCATGAATAAAAGAGCCTTGAAAACATGTTTGTCTCCTCGCATATAATCAGCAGTAGCATAAGTGGCAATCAGGTAGTCCTTTATATTGAGGGCAAAACATAAATGCCAGGACACCTTCAAAGATAATTGGTGACTAGAAACAAATAGTCCTAATGAACATGTAACAACACAATATGAATAGTTAATAATAACCTTGGGACAATGCACATAGAACTAAGAATGTCCACCATGCTACTCTCGGTTGGTGCATAAAGCAAGAAGATGGAGACTCAACATTAAAGTAAAAGAAAGGCCCTTCGCAGAGGGAAGCAGGGATTACTCAAGTGCTAGAGCCTTTTATTTATAAAAAGATGATTGAAAAAGTTGCTTTCATTAGAAAGTCTTTTATTTTGAGAGGTATGTATGTCATGTCAACGAATGGTATCAAGTGAGTTACCACCCCTTTCACAATTACTCAGCTTCGAGAGCGGCTCCCAGATAGTTCTCCAGCACACCACTATTATGATCTCTCAAGTACATAGTGTGCAGAGCGGTGTTTGGTTATTTATTTTGTTTGGAGCTTTTCTTTTCAGAAAGTTTGGGCTGGGCACCCGTTGCCTTGATCTCTTTGTGATTTTATACCAGCACATTATGCATGCTAGTAGAGGTGTGAAGCCAAGTAACCATGAAAGAAATGGTAAAACAAGTGATACGTCCTCATGAGCTAAACAGGAACACAAAACAGGAGTATTTTGAAGGTTTTAAAGGTAGCACTCAAGTAATTTACTTTGGAGTGGCGGTGAAATACCACATGTAGGTAGGTATGGTGGACACATTTGGCAAAACTTTGGTTTTGGGGAGTTGGATGCATGAGTAGAGCTCATACTCAGTACAGATGAAGGCTAGCAATAAACTGGGAGTGACCAAACCAAGAGAGCATAATGGACATAATCATGCAGAGCGACAAAAGCATTACTAACTACACATGGGGTGAAAATTACAAGTCATAGGAGCTAAGTGATCATAGAGGCTTGATTGACTATTATTAAGTCATAACATGGTGTAAGCATGTGCCAAGTCAGCCGAAACAGAGCATTTTTCAGGAGAAATACCACTTAGACTATGCTTTTGCATGCAGAGGGCTAAACATGAACATTCAATAGGTCCAAATAAATACTCTTAAAACTAGTTGAAACAAGTAATGCTACAACAATAAACACTAAGCATAATGAACATGACAAGCTAAAAGAGTCTAGGACACAGTCTACACAAGCTATCTTCTGTACCACTATTTGCATAGAGCTTTTTCTCGAATCCAACACCAATCAACTTATTTGGAACAACTCGCAAAGGTAATACTCATCAAAGACCAGAGAGTTGAACACACCTAACTACAAACAAGAACTAAAAAGTTCTGAACAAAACGAATACTAAAGGCAGTTCTAGCAAAAGAGAACACTCGCAGAGTAATAGGAATGCAACTAGTGTGTTCTAGGCAATGAAAACGGAGCGTGTCTCTCTCCAAAACAAAAGAGCTGGGATCTAACAAATTACTATAGCAAACTAAACTAAACTAAACTAAAAACAAAAACAAAGACGCTCCAAGAACAACAGATAGTATATGAAGCAATAAAAATATAGTGTACTGAAAAAGGACCTGATATTTTTATTGATGAAGAAGGGGATGCCTTGGGCATCCCCAAGCTTTGACGCTTGTACTTCTTGAATATGTCTTGGGGTGACATTGGCATCCCCAAGCTTGAGCTTTTGTCCATTCTTCATCTCATCTCATCATTCTTCTTTCCCTACACTTGAAAACTTCCTTCATACAAAACTTCACAAAAATCTCAGTTAGCAAAATTAGTAAATTTAAATAAAGGATCACTTGGGTTCAGTTCCAACACAAATCAAACTCATTCATAAAGCATAGCTACTGTAGCTACTTCTTCCCGAGGCTCCTTGTTTCATTAGAGCTCAAAAAGAATAGGTAAAGAGGCTAGAGGCAAAATATGGCAGAAATCTGTCAAAACAGAACAGCAGGTAAAGATCATTTTTTTGAACCACCTTCTGTTGCTCAAATCGAAAAGTGCAAAGCTAATGAAAGTTAGAGAAAACCAGGGGCATATGCTCGTTAAATGTCGTAATTTTCTGACGTTCTGGCTGGGCATACGAATTTTTTTGGTAACAGCACGGAATCTGTCTCGGGATAGCAACTCCCCAAAAATTGTACCTTCTTCCATTAGAGGTTATCCTTGGCACAAAAACCAAACAAAAAGGATAAGGAGAGGTTGCTACAGAGGTAACAACTTCCAAGACTCAACAAAAGAGAAAAACAACAGAAAATAAAGCATGGGTTATCTCCCAAGAAGTGCTTTTCTTTAACGCCTTTCAGCTAGCCGCAGAAAGTTTGAGAAAATCAAGTGTTTTCAAATGAAGGAGCATCAACATCATAATTTGCTCTAATGATAGAGTCATAGACTACCTTCTTTTTATTTCTAGGAAAGTGCTCAATACCTTTCTTAAGTGGGAAACTATATTTAATAGTCCCTTCTCTCATATCAATGGTAGCACCAACAGTTCTCAGGAAAGGTCTTCCCAAAACAATTGGACAAGAAGAGTTGCATTCAATATCCAAAACAACAAAATCAATAGGGACAAGGTTGTTATTAACAACAATAAGAACATCATCAACTCCCCCAAAAGGTTTCTTCTTGGAAATATCAGGAGGAACAACATCCAAATAACAATTCTTCACAGGTGGTAAATCAAGCATATCATAAACTTTCTTAGGCATCACAGAGATACTAGCACCAAGGTCACATAAAGCATTGCAATCAAAGTCATCCACTTTCATTTTAATGATGGGTTCCCAACCATCTTCTATCTTCCTAGGGATAGAGGCTTCTTGTTTTAACTTTCTTTCTCTAATTTTTACTAGAGCATTTGTTATGTGTTCTGTAAAAGCCAAATTTTGGGAACTAGTGTGGGGACTTTCAGCAAGTTTTTGTAGGTACTTAATGACTTCAGAGATAGTGCAATGGTTAATGTCAAAGTCATTATTATCAAAGACCAGGGGGCTATGGTCTCCTACTTTCCCAAAAATTTCAGCACCACTATCAATATCAAGTTCAGTGGTTCTAGGCAGTTTTTTAGGAGGAGTAGAGGCCTTTTCTTTGCTAAATCTTTTATTATTAATGATAGGAGGCTTACTAGTATTTGGAGTTTCAGCACTACTAGTGGTGGTAATGGTACAAACTTTGGTTATTTCTTTGTTTCTAGCAATTTCATCTTCTCTTTCCCACCTAGCATGCAATTCAGCCATCATCCTAACATTTTCATCAATTCTAACTTGGATGGCATTCAAAGTAGCAAAGGGATTGCTATCAATGGTTTCAGTTTTAGCAGTCATCTTATTAATCAAGGAAGATTGAGCTTGGGACAAAGATGAAATACTACTTTCAGCCTTAGAGATTTTAGTTTGAAGCCCAGGAATCTCCCTATTTAAATTTTCAAGTTGATGACTAATTTGCTTCAACATAGCAGATTGTTCTTCCATAGTTTTAGTGAATAATTTGTTTTGCTCAAATTGTTGTTGCATATATTCTTTAGTAGCTTTTTCAACTTCTTAAATTCTTTCCTCACTAGGCATCCCAGTTCTACCATAAGAATTACTATAAGAGTTACCATAAGGGTTGCCATTGTTGGGAGGGTAAGGCTTATAATTGTTGTTACCAAAATTATTCCTATAAGCATTGTTGTTGAAATTGTTATTTCTAATGAAGTTCACATCAACATGTGAAGGAAATATGCCCTAGAGGCAATAATAATGTTATTATTTTATTTCCTTATATCATGATAAATGTTTATTATTCATGCTAGAATTGTATTATCCGGAAACATAATACTTGTGTGAATACATAGACAAACTAAACGTCACTAGTATGCCTCTACTTGACTAGCTCATTAATCAAACATGGTTATGTTTCCTAACCATAGACATGTGTTGTCATTTGATTAACGGGGTCACATTATTAGGAGAATGATGTGATTGACATGACCCATTCCATTAGCTTAGCACCCGATCGTTTAGTATGTTGCTATTGCTTTCTTCATGACTTATACATGTTCCTATGACTATGAGATTATGCAACTCCCGTTTGCCGGAGGAATACTTTGTGTGCTACCAAACGTCACAACGTAACTGTGTGATTATAAAGGAGCTCTACAGGTATCTTCAAAGGTAAATGTTGGTGTCGGTGTCAAAACCGGCGGATCTCGGGTAGGGGGTCCCGAACTGTGCGTCTAGGTCGGATGGTAACAGGAGACAGGGGACACTTTGTTTTACCCAGGTTCGGGCCCTCTCGATGGAGGTAAAACCCTACTCCTGCTTGATTAATATTGATGATATGGGTAGTACAAGAGTAGATCTACCACGAGATCAAGGAGGCTAAACCCTAGAAGCTAGCCTATGGTATGATTGTTGTGTATGGAGTTGATTCTGTCCTACGGACTACAACCCTCCGGTTTATATGGACACCGGATAGGGTTAGGGTTACACAGAGTCGGTTTACAATGGTAGGAGATCTTGAATATCGCATCGCCAAGCTTGCCTTCCACGCCAAGGAAAGTCCCATCCGGACACGGGACAAAGTCTTCAATCTTGTATCTTCATAGTCCAGGAGTCCGGCTGAAGGTATAGTCTGGCTACCCGAACACCCCCTAATCCAGGACTCCCTCAGTAGCCCCTGAACCAGGCTTCAATGGTGACGAGTCCGGCGCGCAAATTGTCTTCGACATTGCAAGGCGGGTTCCTCCTCCAAGTCCTTCATAGAAGATTATAATCACTAAGAGTAGTGTCCAGCTCTGCAAAATAAGTTTCCACATATTGCCATAGAGAGAATAATGTTAACACAAATCAAATCTGCTGACGTATTCCGCAGTGCACCATCACACTACAGCCAAGTCCTTTACTCGAATCATTTTTACTTTTCCACCTCAGCATGTTTTGCGAGGCGGTTTCCTTGGCACGTCTTGTCGAAGTAGAGATCGTGTACCCTTTTTATGGGATTCTCATTAATACGGACGTGGGTAACCCAACCGCACCATTTATCACGGCGCTCGGGAGGCAAGCGAGTTTTATTAGGCAGGTGGGGACGCATAACCGCATCCGCCTATATAAGGGGATAAGGATCCACCCTATTTACCTACGCCTTCTTCCTCCTTTGCCTACCCATCTCTCGCGCACCCGAGCTCCAGCGCCCAAGCCTGCACTTCCCACTCAACCTTCTCCAGTGATGTCTAGAGTGGGAGGCAAATGGATGGTCTCCACCGTTACGGAGGGCAAAATCAAGAAGCTAAGGAAGGCCGGGTATCTGTCCAAGGACATCGCGTACCGGCTTCCCGAGGAGGGGCAGCTTATCCCCACCCCAAGGCCCCATGAGAGGGTGGTATTTCTCCTCCACTTCCTCCGCGGACTGGGTTTTCCACTCCACCCATTTGTCCGGGGGCTCATGTTCTACTACGGCCTGGATTTCCACGATCTGGCTCCGAACTTCATCCTCAACATCTCGGCGTTTATCGTCATGTGCGAGGCCTTTCTCCGCGTCCGCCCCCATTTCGGCCTCTGGCTCAAGACTTTCAACGTCAAGCCCAAGGTGGTGAGCGGCAGCCAGGCGGAGTGCGGAGGCGCCATGGCGGGCAAGATGGCCAATGCCCTATGGTTCGAGGGCTCTTTCGTGGAGACCCTAAAGGGATGGCAATCCGGGTGGTTTTACATCACCGAGCCACGCGATCTGGAATGGATCGCGGTCCCTGAGTTCTGATCCGGACCCCCCACGCGGCTTGTGTCCTGGAAAGAGACGGGCCTGTCGTGGGGCGACGAGAAAGAGGTGGCCGGATTGCAAACATGCATCCGGTCCCTGGCGAACAAGCCAGTCCGGCTAGTTAATATAATCCAGGTTATGCTCGTCCGCCGGATCCTCCCGTGCCAACAACGGGATTTCAATCTGTGGGAGTTCGACCCGGCGCAGCATCAAACCCTCAGCAGGCTCTTCGACACAACATACGAGGACGCCTGGAAGATGCTATTCAAGGGCGCCGAGGCTCCCGCATCCGCTTCCGAGGACCGCGGATATAGCTCGCAGCGTCACGCTAGCAAGGTATGCCATCTACACCTTTTACAGGATGTTAGGCTTTTTTCATAGATTGACTCTGTGCGGGATCTAAACTCCCTTACCTTTGATAGCCTTGGCGGGCGATAGCCGAACCAATTAACTGTGCGGCTCCGCTGCCCGAAGACCCAGCCCCAGCTCTACTAGTGAAGCTGCTGGCTCCGGCGCCTTATGTGGTGCCGGAAAAGAAGGCCAAGAAGAAGAAGGCCACGGGGACTTGAAAGAGTACCCGTAATGTGGTGCTGTCAGACTCGTCATTCGACGAGTCTGAGACGCCCTCTTCCCATGAAAACGAGGAGGAGGAAGAAGAAACCTCTCCCCCTCCAGCGGGGGGAGGGAAGAAAAGGAAGGCCGCCCTGGAGGGGGGGCGGGCGAAGGGTCCAAGAAGAGAAAGACCCCTCCGCCGGACTACGCCCCCAACGCCGACGAGGGCGAAGAGGAGTGGCCGGGCAGGGCCAGGCGTCCGGCGAAATCGTAAGTGTTCAGATACTAGAGTAACTCATGATATTCCTTTTGTTGCACAGCTTTCCCTAACGTCGAATATAATCATGCAGCCCACCCCGGGCCGAACTCAACGAGTCGTCGAGCGGCTCCCTGGATTCATCGGACGTGAACTCCGTTCCGCCCGCTGTCTCCCCCCGTACTGCAGATGACACCGAAGTGGCGTCGCAACGAGCTCCGGGGCAGGAGGAGATGGTCCTGGAGGAGCCGCAAGGCGACCTCCCGGACCCCAGGAGTGAAGGGGACAAGACCCCTCAGGGCTCCAAGTCCAGCTTTAAGCCGGACACCGTGCCGGAATCTTCAACAATTCCGGACCGCGGCAGGCGAACTCCTTCCAAGAGGAGCAAGCCTTCTGAGCCGGCAGCCTCCGTCCAACCGGAGGCGCCGGACAATCTGCTGGAGGTGCTTGAAGGCGCCTCCATCGACGAGGAGCACCGTACTATTATGAGTATGGTGATCTAGAAGGTTCAGTCCGCCAAGAGCGGGCTGAGTGAAGCTTGGGCTAGCCTCCTAACAGGCTTCGAGGTAAGTAAAAATATGTAAAAATATTGCCGCATAGACAGTAGCCCCTGATGCTCTATTTGGCGTTCGGAAAGAAAAGCCGAATAGAGGATCTACTAAATTTCGCAGGAGTCTAACAATAAAGAGTCAATATGCGTATGCAGGCTTCGCTGCTAGCCATCGCCGCACTGACTGCGGAGGTGGGTACCCTGAAGCAGGGGCTCAAGCGGTCCGAGCAAGAGCTCGGCCATGCCAAGCGGCAGCTCGAGGAGAAAGAAGGTAAGAAATACCTTATAAAAAGGTGCCTATAGAGAGGCTTGATTGCAAAAAATAACAGGATTGTACTGCTTATTGTAGGGGCCACGACTGAGGTGGCGACCCTCAAGCAGGCGCTGTCCGAGGCCGAAAAGAAAACGGCCGCGGAGCGCACTGAGCGAGAAAAACTTGGGACTCAGATCGGCGAGGTGCAGCAAGAGCTTCAGGCTCTCATGAAAAAACATGAGAGTTTGGAGCTTGAGTCAAAGACCCAAGCGTCCGAGCTCGCGACGGCCCTTGGGACTGCCAAGTCTGCCAAGGTCGAAGCCCAAAAGGCCCTCCGAGAGTTGGAGGATATGAAGAAGATAGCAGCGGGTAAGGCATTCTTTATGCAAAGCAGAAATATAAAAGTATACTACTTGTTACTTACCCAAATCCGGAGTTCTCCAGGGGCATTCGCAGATCTTCCCCGCAGCGTATCCGATGCCACCGCATTCTACCGAGCTGAAGAGGGCAGCTCGACGGAGAAGGTGTTATGGTCTCAGTATGCTGAGGCCGGACACCCTGTGCCCTTGAGCGACCAGCTGAAACAGCTGGTCGAACTCCACAAGGTGGCTGAACAGGCCATGAAGGGCTTCATAGTTCGGCTGTGGCCCAGAGAGGCCCTGCCTGGGAGCTACTTCGGGCTGGTGCGGCGGCTGGTGGAGGCCTGTCCAAGGCTCGAGGTCATCAAGCGCTCCGTCTGCATCGAAGGTGCCCGTAGGGCCCTTGCCCGTGTAAAGGTGCACTGCGGTAAGCTAGACGGTGAGAAGCTTGTGAAGGATGGGCCGCCGCCGGGGAAGGAGCATCGCAAGCCCGAGAACTATTACAAGGATGTTCTTGCGGGTGCCTGCCTTGTGGCAGATGAATGTACCAAGGATGTAATTTTTGAATAGACTCGCTCGTTTTTATCCTGTGCGCTGAAAACTTGTTCATAGGCGCTTAAGCAATGATTGTTGAATTTAAAATATTATTTTCTGTGCGGCCGTTTATCAAAAAATTGAGAGATGGCCAGTCGTCGGCTTCTCACCCCATGCCACTAGTGCTGGGGTGTTCGGGGATAAACCTGAGCACTCTTTTTCCCATAGTTGGGTCCTTCGAGGGAGGCGCTCAGCACAACGAACGAGGCAATCGGACTATAATGCTTGAACACTCTCACTTAGCCATAGAACTTTATAATTTTAAATTTCGGCGAAGCCCCTAGTTCGGAAGCCGAGTTCGGGGCGCTATCCACGCCTTGGCTGGGGTTATCCAGCTCCTCGCTCGAAGCGGCATAAGCCTTTAGGGACTCGAAAAACCTCTCGAACAGCGACCGGTCTCTCGCC
Source organism: Triticum urartu (assembly GCF_056163025.1). NCBI lineage: Eukaryota > Viridiplantae > Streptophyta > Magnoliopsida > Poales > Poaceae > Triticum > Triticum urartu. Next base: position 566,358,657 of record NC_141874.1, read on the forward strand.
TCATCATGATAGTCAGTTTTAGCTTTCTCCACTAAGGTGCTTAACCCAGCTCAACCGGGGCACAATCGCAGTGGTTCTCCTAGTGCTACCTTAGCCGATATAGCGGAACATAAGGCACCAAAACATAGGAGCCGGGCAAACCCAACTATTGACCCAAATCATGATTCGGAGCCGATGCATATAGTGCTATAAGTTCGGGGTGCCGCACTTGTGAAAGTGTACGGACTTCTCACGCCATATTGAAGGGTACTGAAACCCCTGGCGTACTTGTCGTACCACAGTGTACGGGTGCAACATGTCATTAATGAACATATATATGAAAAGAGTAATGCAAAAAATAGACAAAAAGCTAAGCATTGTTTATGGAGAGGCTGTTTATCAAAGCCGAACACAAATAGTGCGGTAAGCAAAAGATATTAGACTATTCAGTATGTCCTGACCGGGGGTAGGCCGCGGAATTTTATTTAAAACAGGTATACCGCTCATAACAGAGACCACCTGGGGATTCCATAATGCGGCATGGCTTGTCTGCCTCCCTGGATCTTGCATCGTTTGTGCGGCAGTCGAATTGCCGAACAGGTCGTCCGAAGTATGGAGTCCTGAAAGTAAGAAAAAAAGAATCCGGCAGCCCCTGGTATGTTTTAAGCCGTATTTTGGGCGTGCCGTTATTGTGCCCCTTCCCCTGTACCCATGGTATTTCGAGGGCGTAGTTATGTACGCGAGGTACTGGTTTCGCTATGTCGCGAAAGCTGGGGTTGGGGCCGCATCGCTACGCTTGCTTAGAGTGTGCCAGGCGGTCCTGCTGTAGGTTACTCTGGGCGCGCTTGGCAGTGTCTGGCTTTTTAATGGCCGGACTGGAGAATTGCCTAAGAAGGCTACTTTGTACCTCCGCTGCGAGAGCCGCCGTATGCTCCGCCGTACGGAGGGAGCGTTCAGTGTTTCCGTTGACCGTGATTACTCCTCGAGGGCCTGGCATCTTGAGTTTGAGATATGCGTAGTGCGGCACCGCATTGAATTTTGCGAATGCGGTTCGTCCGAGCAGGGCGTGATAGCCACTGCGAAACGGGACTATATCAAAGATTAACTCTTCGCTTCGGAAATTATCCGGGGATCCGAAGACCACGTCAAGTGTTACTAAGCCTGTACAGTTGGCTTCTACACCTGGTATAACGCCTTTAAAGGTTGTTCTAGTGGGTTTGATCCTTGAGGGATCTATGCCCATTTTACGCACTATGTCCTGATAAAGCAGGTTCAGGGTACTGCCGCTGTCCATGAGGACTCTTGTGAGGTGAAATCCGTCGATGATTGGGTCGAGAACCAATGCGGCGAAGCCGCCATGACGGATGCTAGTGGGATGGTCCCTTCGATCAAAGGTGATCGGGCAGGAGGACCATGGGTTGAACTTTGGGGCGACTGGCTCCATCGCGTATACGTCCCGCAGCGCACGCTTCCGCTCCCGCTTGGGAATATGGGTTGCGTATATCATGTTTACCGTCCGCACTTGTGGGGGAAATCCCTTCTGTCCATTGTTGTTCGGCGGCTTGGGCTCCTCGTCGTCGCTGTGCAGCCCCTTGTCTCTGTTTTCGGCTCTTAACTTGCCTGCCTGCTTGAACACCCAACAATCCCTGTTAGTGTGATTGGCTGGCTTTTCGGGGTGCCATGTATCTAGCACAAGCGATCGAGTATTCGGTCCAAACTGGACGGGCCCTGAGTATTCTTTTTGAATGGCTTTTTCCGCTGACCGGATTTATAGCCTCTGAATCCGGCATTGACTGCCGTGTCTTCATTGTTGTCGCTGTTAACGCGGCGTTTTTGTTTGTTCCGACGTGTCCTGCCACTTTTGTCCTTGGTATCCGAATTACCAGGGTTCTTTGATAAGTTGTTACTGCGAGCTAGCCAGTTGTCCTCTCCCGCGCAAAAGCGGGTCATGAGTGTCGTGAGGGCTGCCATGGATTTCGGCTTTTCCTGTCCCAGGTGCCGGGCAAGCCACTCGTCGCGGATGTTATGCTTGAAGGCTGCTAGGGCCTCTGCGTCCGAACAGTCGACTATCTGGTTTTTCTTTGTTAGGAACCGTGTCCAAAATTGTCTGGCTGATTCTTCTGGCTGCTGAATTATGTGGCTTAAGTCATCGGCATCCGGCGGCCGCACGTAAGTGCCCTGGAAGTTATCAAGGAATGCGGCTTCCAGGTCCTCCCAAGAACCGATTGAGTCTGCTGGCAAGCTGTTAAGCCAATGTCGGGCTGGTCCTTTAAGTTTGAGCGGGAGGTACTTGATGGCGTGTAGATCATCGCCGCGTGCCATGTGGATGTGAAGGAGATAGTCCTCAATCCATACCGCCGAGTCTGTGGTGCCATCGTATGATTCTATGTTTACGGGTTTGAAGCCCTCTGGGATTTTATGATCCATTACTTCATTCGTGAAGCATAGCGGGTGTGCGGCGCCTCTGTACTGGGCTATATCACGACGCAGCTCGAAAGAGCTATGTCTGTTGTGTTCGGCCCGGCCAGATTTGTTGTATCCAGAGTGAAGATCATTGTCACATGCCGTAGGGCGCCTGCGCGATCTGTAGATCGATCTTGTCTGTCTTGCCTTATCCTCCAGTATGTCTCGTAGGTCGGGCGCATTTTCCCGTGCCTTAGTTGCGCGGTGTCGGGGCATGGCTTGGGTCGAGGGCTGAGAGGCCTCTCTGTCGCGGCCACGGGGTGGCCGGTCTGCCATGTCATGCGCTGGTGATGTAGGTGCTTCCTCCTCTGATCGGGGTAGCGGCCTGCGCTTCGGGTAACTCTTGGAGGGGCGTTCGAGTTCATACTCTTCGGCCGCAAGGACTTCAGTCCATCTGTCAGCTAGCAAATTTTGGGCAGCTCTAAGATGTTGCTGCTTTTTCTTGAGGCTGCTTGCCGTGGCTAAAAGCCTGTGTTTAAAACGCTCTTGTTCGGCAGGGTCTAATGGTATGACAAATTCGTCGTCATCGAGGCTTGCCTCGTCTTCGGAGGGAGGCGTATAGTTATCGTCCTTGACCACTCGGTCTGCCACTCTCTCATGAGGGCTGGCTTCTCCATCTTCCTGTGCCGAATTTTTCTGAGGTGGGTGTTCTTCGGCGCTATCCGGGGTAGTATTATCTCCCGTGCCGGAATCACCGTTTTTGCTTTGGCGGGATTTAGAGCGGCGCCGCTGACGCCGGCGCTTTGGCTGTTTCTTGGGGGCGTCATCCCCCACTATTCCATCGCCATCTCCGTATTTTGGAGTATCCACCATGTATATGTCATATGACGAGGTGGCCTTCCAGCGCCCTACAGGTGCTGGTTCCTGTTCGTCTCCTATATCGTCGTCCATACCGTCGATGTCTTCGGAGCCGAAGTCAAGTATGTCGGTTAAATCGTCGACAGTGGCTACAAAGTGGGTGGTGGGTGGGTTTTGAATTTCCTCACCGTCCGTATCCCACCCTTGCTGACCGTAGTCTGGCCAGGGCTCTCCTGATAAAGAGAGAGACTTAAGAGAATTCAGGATGTCGCCAAAAGGCGAATGCTGAAAGATGTCCGCTGCGGTGAACTCCATTACCGGCGCCCAATCGGATTCGGTTGGCAGGGGCGCGGGGGGATCGGAGTTCGGAGAGGAATCCGGCTCCTCGGAGTCACAGGCCATGTGGAGTGCGGGGCTGGAGTTCGGCTCGATCGCCTCTGAGATCGCAGCCCCTGAGGCAGCGTCCAGCCGCTGATCCTCGATCGACGCAGTAGGTTCCGGATCAATGGTCGAAACCGATGCATGTGCGGCCTCCAAGGCGCTGTTTGGCGGCAGAGCTATATCATGCCCATCGAGACAGTGCGGCGCGCTTGGCTATGGCTCGAATCCGTCGAATATCAAGTCTCCGCGGATGTCAGCCGTGTAGTTTAAGCTTCCAAACCTGACCTGATGGCCAGGGGCGTAGCTTTCGATCTGCTCAAGGTGGCCAAGCGAGTTGGCCCGCAGTGCGAAGCCGCCGAAGATGAAGATCTGTCCGGGAAGAAAAGTCTCACCCTGGATCGCATCGTTGTTGAAGATCGAAGGAGCCATCAGGCCTAAAGGCGACGACACAGAGGAACTCTCAATGAAAGCACCAATGTCGGTGTCAAAACCGGCGGATCTCGGGTAGGGGGTCCCGAACTGTGCGTCTAGGCCGGATGGTAACAGGAGACAGGGGACACTTTGTTTTACCCAGGTTCGGGCCCTCTCGATGGAGGTAAAACCCTACTCCTGCTTGATTAATATTGATGATATGGGTAGTACAAGAGTAGATCTACCACGAGATCAAGGAGGCTAAACCCTAGAAGCTAGCCTATGGTATGATTGTTGTGTATGGAGTTGATTCTGTCCTACGGACTACAACCCTCTGGTTTATATAGACACCGGATAGGGTTAGGGTTACACAGAGTTGGTTTACAATGGTAGGAGATCTTGAATATCGCATCGCCAAGCTTGCCTTCCACGCCAAGGAAAGTCCCATCCGGACACGGGACGAAATCTTCAATCTTGTATCTTCATAGTCCAGGAGTCCGGCTGAAGGTATAGTCCGGCTACCCGAACACCCCCTAATCCAGGACTCCCTCAGTTGGGTTGGCATATTTCGAGATTAGGATTTGTCACTCCGATTGTCGGAAAGGTATCTCTGGGCCCACTCGGTAATGCACATCACATAAGCCCTGCAAGCATTGCAACTAATGAGTTGGTTGCGAGATGATGTATTATGAAACGAGTAAAGAGACTTACCAGTAACGAGATTGAACTAGGTATTGAGATACCGACGATCGAATCTCGGGCAAGTAACATACCGATGACAAAGGGAACAACGTATGTTGTTATGCGGTTTGACCGATAAAGATCTTCGTAGAATATGTGGGAGCCAATATGAACATCCAGGTTCCGCTATTGGTTATTGACCGGAGAAATGTCTCGGTCATGTCTACATTGTTCTCGAACCCGTAGGGTCCGCACTCTTAAGGTTTCGATGACAGTTATATTATGAGTTTATGAGTTTTGATGTACCGAAGTTAGTCCGGAGTCCCGGATGTGATCACGGACATGACGAGGAGTCTCGAAATGGTCGAGACATAAAGATTGATATATTGGACGGCTATATTCGGACACCGGAAGTGTTCCGGGGAAGTTTCGGATAAAACCGGAGTACCGGGGGGTTACCGGAACCCCCCGGGGGGTTAATGGGCCTCATGGGCCTAAAGTGGAGAAGAGGAGAGGCAACCAGGGCAGGCCGCGCGCCCCCTCTCACCCTAGTCCGAATTGGACAAGGAGGGAGGGGTGGCGCCCCCCCTTTCCTTCCTCTCCTCTCTCCCTTCCTTCCCCCTCTCCTACTTGGACAAGGAAAGGGAGGGGAGTCCTACTCCCGGTAGGAGTAGGACTCCTCCTGCGCGCCTCCTACTAGGGCCGACGGCACCCCCCTTGGCTCCTTTATATACGGAGGCAGGGGGCACCCCTAGACACACAAGTTGATCCACGTGATCGTTTTCTTAGCCGTGTGCGGTGCCCCCTTCCACCATAATCCTCGATAATATTGTAGCGGTGCTTAGGCGAAGCCCTGCGACAGTAGAGCATCAAGATCGTCATCACGCCGTCATGCTGACGGAACTCTTCCCCGACACTTTGCTGGTTCGGAGTCCGGGGATCGTCATCGAGCTGAACGTGTGCTAAAACTCGGAGGTGTCGTAGTTTCGGTGCTTGATCGGTCGGGCCGTGAAGACGTACAACTACATCAACCGCGTTGTCATAACGCTTCCGCTGTCGGTCTACAAGGGTACGTAGATCACACTCACCCCTCGCATTGCTATGCATCACCATGATCTTGCGTGTGCATAGGAATTTTTTTGAAATTACTACGTTCCCCAACAGTGGCATCCGAGCCTAGGTTTTATGTGTTGATGTTATATGCACGAGTAGAACACAAGTGAGTTGTGGGCGATATAAGTCATACTGCTTACCAGCATGTCATACTTTGGTTCAGCGGTATTGTTGGACGAAGCGGCCCGGACCGACATTACGCGTACGCTTACGTGAGACCGGTTCTCCCGACGTGCTTTGCACAAAGGTGGCTAGCGGGTGTCAGTTTCTCCAACTTTAGTTGAACCGAGTGTGGCTACGCCCGGTCCTTGCGAAGGTTAAAACAGCACCAACTTGACAAACTATCGTTGTGGTTTTGATGCGTAGGTAAGATTGGTTCTTGCTTAAGCCCGTAGCAGCCACGTAAAACTTGCAACAACAAAGTAGAGGACGTCTAACTTGTTTTTGCAGGGCATGTTGTGATGTGATATGGTCAAGACATGATGCTAAATTTTATTGTATGAGATGATCATGATTTGTAACCAAGTTATCGGCAACTGGCAGGAGCCATATGGTTGTCGCTTTATTGTATGCAATGCAATTGCGCTGTAATGCTTTACTTTATCACTAAGCGGTAGCGATAGTCGTGGAAGCATAAGATTGGCGAGACGACAACGATGCTACGATGGTGATCAAGGTGTCGCGCCGGTGACAATGGTGATCACGACGGTGCTTCGAAGATGGAGATCACAAGCACAAGATGATGATGGCCAAATCATATCACTTATATTGATTGCATGTGATGTTTATCTTTTATGCATCTTATCTTGCTTTGATTGATGGTAGCATTTTAAGATGATCTCTCACTAATTATCAAGAAGTGTTCTCCCTGAGTATGCACCGTTGCGAAAGTTCTTCGTGCTGAGACACCACGTGATGATCGGGTGTGATAGGCTCTACGTTCAAATACAACGGGTGCAAAACAGTTGCACACGCGGAATACTCAGGTTATACTTGACGAGCCAAGCATATACAGATATGGCCTCGGAACACGGAGACCAAAAGGTCGAGCATGAATCATATAGTAGATATGATCAACATAGTGATGTTCACCAATGAAACTACTCCATCTCACGTGATGATCGGACATGGTTTAGTTGATTTGGATCACGTAATCACTTAGAGGATTAGAGGGATGTCTATCTAAGTGGGAGTTCTTTAGTAATATGATTAATTGAACCTAAATTTATCATGAACTTAGTACCTGATAGTATCTTGCTTGTTTATGTTTGATAGATGGCCCGTGCTATGTTCCGTTGAATTTTAATGCGTTCCTTGAGAAAGCAAAGTTGAAAGATGATGGTAGCAATTACACGGACTGGGTCCGTAATTTGAGGATTATCCTCATTGCTGCACAGAAGAATTACATCCTGGAAGCACCGCTGGGTGCCAGGCCTGCTGCTGGAGCAACACCAGATGTTATGAACGTCTGGCAGAGCAAAGCTGATGACTACTCGATAGTTCAGTGTGCCATGCTTTACGACTTAGAATCGGGACTTCAACGACGTTTTGAACGTCATGGAGCATATGAGATGTTCCAGGAGTTGAAGTTAATATTTCAAGCAAATGCCCGGATTGAGAGATATGAAGTCTCCAATAAGTTCTATAGCTGCAAGATGGAGGAGAACAGTTCTGTCAGTGAGCATATACTCAAAATGTCTGGGTATAATAATCACTTGATTCAATTGGGAGTTAATCTTCCAGATGATTGCGTCATTGACAGAATTCTCCAATCACTGCCACCAAGCTACAAGAGCTTCGTGATGAACTATAATATGCAAGGGATGAATAAGACTATTCCCGAGCTCTTCACAATGCTGAAAGCTGCGGAGGTAGAAATCAAGAAGGAGCATCAAGTGTTGATGGTCAACAAGACCACTAGTTTCAAGAAAAAGGGCAAAGGAAAGAAGAATGGGAACTTCAAAAAGAACAGCAAGCAAGTTGCTACTCAAGAGAAGAAACCCAAACCTGGACCTAAGCCTGAAACTGAGTGCTTCTACTACAAGCAGACTGGTCACTGGAAGCGGAACTGCCCCAAGTATTTGGCGGATAAGAAGGATGGCAAGGTGAACAAAGGTATATGTGATATACATGTTATTGATGTGTACCTTACTAATGCTCGTAGTAGTACCTGGGTATTTGATACTGGTTCTGTTGCTAACATTTGCAACTCGAAACAGGGACTACGGATTAAGCGAAGATTGGCTAAGGACGAGGTGACGATGCGCGTGGGAAATGGTTCCAAAGTCGATGTGATCGCGGTCGGCACGCTACCTCTACATCCAACTTCAGGATTAGTATTAGATCTAAATAATTGTTATTTGGTGCCAGCGTTAAGCATGAACATTATATCTGGATCTTGTTTGATGCGAGACGGTTATTCATTTAAATCAGAGAATAATGGTTGTTCTATTTATATAAGTAATATCTTTTATGGTCATGCACCCTTAAAGAGTGGTCTATTCTTATTAAATCTCGATAGTAGTGACACACATATTCATAATGTTGAAGCCAAAAGATGCAGAGTTGATAATGATAGTGCAACTTATTTGTGGCACTGCCGTTTGGGTCATATCGGTGTAAAGCGCATGAAGAAACTCCATACTGATGGACTTTTGGAACCACTTGATTATGAATCACTTGGTACTTGCGAACCGTGCCTTATGGGTAAGATGACAAAAACACCGTTCTCCGGTACTATGGAGAGAGCAACAGATTTGTTGGAAATCATACATACAGATGTATGTGGTCCGATGAATGTTGAGGCTCGTGGCGGATATCGTTATTTTCTCACCTTCACAGATGACTTAAGCAGATATGGGTATATCTACTTAATGAAACATAAGTCTAAAACGTTTGAAAAGTTCAAAGAATTTCAGAGTGAAGTTGAAAATCATCGTAACAAGAAAATAAAATTCCTACGATCTGATCGTGGAGGAGAATATTTGAGTTACGAGTTTGGTGTACATTTGAAACAATGCGGAATAGTTTCGCAACTCACGCCACCCGGAACACCACAGCGTAATGGTGTGTCCAAACGTCGTAATCGTACTTTACTAGATATGGTGCGATCTATGATGTCTCTTACTGATTTACCGCTATCGTTTTGGGGATATGCTCTAGAGACAGCCGCATTCACGTTAAATAGGGCACCATCAAAATCCATTGAGATGACGGCTTATGAACTGTGGTTTGGCAAGAAACCAAAGTTGTCATTTCTGAAAGTTTGGGGCTGCGATGCTTATGTGAAAAAGTTTCAACCTGATAAGCTCGAACCCAAATCGGAGAAATGTGTCTTCATAGGATATCCAAAGGAAACTATTGGATACACCTTCTATCACAGATCCGAAGGCAAGACTTTTATTGATAAATTCGGAAACTTTCTAGAGAAGGAGTTTCTCTCGAAAGAAGTGAGTGGAAGGAAAGTAGAACTTGACGAGGTAATTGTACCTGCTCCCTTATTGGAAAGTAGAACATCACAGAAACCAGTTTCTGTGACACCTACACCAATTAGTGAGGAAGCTAATGATGATGATCATAAAACTTCAGAACAAGATACTACTGAAACTCGTAGATCAACCAGAGTAAGATCCGCACCAGAGTGGTACGGTAATCCTGTTCTGGAAGTCATGCTACTAGATCTTGATGAACCTACGAACTATGAAGAAGCAATGGTGAGCCCAGATTCCGCAAAATGGCTTGAAGCCATGAAATCTGAGATGGGATCCATGTATGAGAACAAAGTATGGACTTTGGTTGACTTGCCCAATGATCAGCAAGCAATTGAGAATAAATGGATCTTCAAGAAGAAGACTGACGCTGACGGTAATATTACTGTCTACAAAGCTCGACTTGTCGCAAAAGGTTTTTGACAAGTTCAAGGGATTGACTACGATGAGACCTTCTCACCCGTAGCGATGCTTAAGTCTGTCCGAATCATGTTAGCAATTGCCGCATTTTATAATTATGAAATTTGGCAGATGGATGTCAAAACTGCATTCCTGAATGGATTTCTGGAAGAAGAGTTGTATATGATGCAACCAGAAGGTTTTGTCGATCCAAAGGGAGCTAACAAAGTATGCAAGCTCCAGCGATCCATTTATGGACTGGTGCAAGCTTCTCGGAGTTGGAATAAACGCTTTGATAGTGTGATCAAAGCATTTGGTTTTGTACAGACTTTTGGAGAAGCCTGTATTTACAAGAAAGTGAGTGGGAGCTCTGTAGCATTCCTGATATTATATGTAGATGACATATTACTAATCGGAAATGATATAGAATTTCTGAATAGCATAAAGGAATAATTGAATAAGGGTTTTTCAATGAAAGACCTCGGTGAAGCTGCTTACATATTGGACATTAAGATCTATAGAGATAGATCAAGACGCTTAATTGGACTTTCACAAACCACATACCTTGACAAAATTTTGAAGAAGTTCAAAATGGATCAAGCAAAGAAAGGATTATTGCCTGTGTTACAAGGTGTGAAATTGAGTAAGACTCAATGCCCGACCAATGCAGAAGATAGAGAGAAAATGAAAGATGTTCCCTATGCTTCAGCCATAGGCTCTATCATGTATGCAATGCTGTGTACCAGACCTGATGTGTGTCTTGCTATAAGTCTAGCAGGGAGGTACCAAAGTAATCCAGGAATGGATCACTGGACAGCGGTCAAGAACATCCTGAAATACCTGAAAAGGACTAAGGATATGTTTCTCATATATGGAGGTGACAAAGAGCTCATAGTAAATGGTTACGTTGATGCAAGCTTTGACACTGATCTGGACGATCTAAATTGCAAACCGGATACGTGTTTACATTAAATGGTGGAGCTGTCAGTTGGTGCAGTTCTAAACAAAGCGTTGTGGCGGGATCTACATGTGAAGCGGAGTACAGAGCTGCTTCGGAAGCAGCAAACGAAGGAGTCTGGATGAAGGAGTTCATATCCGATCTAGGTGTCATACCTAGTGCATCGGGTCCAATGAAAATCTTTTGTGACAATACTGGTGCAATTGCCTTGGCAAAGGAATCCAGATTTCACAAGAGAACCAAGCACATCAAAAGACGCTTCAATTCCATCTGGGATCTAGTCCAGGTGGGAGACATAGAGATTTGCAAGATACATACGGATCTGAATGTTGTAGACCCGTTGACTAAGCCTCTTCCACGAGCAAAACATGATCAGCACCAAAGCTCCATGGGTGTTAGAATCATTACTGTGTAATCTAGATTATTGACTCTAGTGCAAGTGGGAGATTGAACGAAATATGCCCTAGAGGCAATAATAATGTTATTATTTTATTTCCTTATATCATGATAAATGTTTATTATTCATGCTAGAATTGTATTATCCGGAAACATAATACTTGTGTGAATACATAGACAAACTAAACGTCACTAGTATGCCTCTACTTGACTAGCTCATTAATCAAAGATGGTTATGTTTCCTAACCATAGACATGTGTTGTCATTTGATTAACGGGATCACATTATTAAGAGAATGATGTGATTGACATGATCCATTCCATTAGCTTAGCACCCGATCGTTTAGTATGTTGCTATTGCTTTCTTCATGACTTATACATGTTCCTATGACTATGAGATTATGCAACTCCCGTTTGCCGGAGGAATACTTTGTGTGCTACCAAACGTCACAACGTAACTGGGTGATTATAAAGGAGCTCTACAGGTATCTCCAAAGGTAAATGTTGGGTTGGCGTATTTCGAGATTAGGATTTGTCACTCCGATTGTCGGAAAGGTATCTCTGGGCCCACTCGGTAATGCACATCACATAAGCCCTGCAAGCATTGCAACTAATGAGTTGGTTGCGAGATGATGTATTACGAAACGAGTAAAGAGACTTGCCGGTAACGAGATTGAACTAGGTATTGAGATACCGACGATCGAATCTCGGGCAAGTAACATACCGATGACAAAGGGAACAACGTATGTTGTTATGCGGTCTGACCGATAAAGATCTTCGTAGAATATGTGGGAGCCAATATGAACATCCAGGTTCCGCTATTGGTTATTGACCGGAGAAATGTCTCGGTCATGTCTACATTGTTCTCGAACCCATAGGGTCCGCACGCTTAAGGTTTCGATGACAGTTATATTATGAGTTTATGAGTTTTGATGTACCGAAGTTAGTTCGGAGTCCCGGATGTGATCACGGACATGACGAGGAGTCTCGAAATGGTCGAGACATAAAGATTGATATATTGGACGGCTATATTCGGACACCGGAAGTGTTCCGGGGAAGTTTCGGATAAAACCGGAGTACCGGGGGGTTACCGGAACCCCCCGGGGGGTTAATGGGCCTCATGGGCCTAAAGTGGAGAAGAGGAGAGGCAACCAGGGCAGGCCGCGCGCCCCCTCTCCCCCTAGTCCGAATTGGACAAGGAGGAAGGGGCGGCGCCCCCCCCTTTCCTTCCTCTCCTCTCTCCTTTCCTTCCCCCTCTCCTACTTGGACAAGGAAAGGGAGGGGAGTCCTACTCCCGGTAGGAGTAGGACTCCTCCTGCGCGCCTCCTACTAGGGCCGGCCGCACCCCCCTTGGCTCCTTTATATACGGAGGCAGGGGGCACCCCTAGACACACAAGTTGATCCACGTGATCGTTTTCTTAGCCGTGTGCGGTGCCCCCTTCCACCATAATCCTCGATAATATTGTAGCGGTGCTTAGGCGAAGCCCTGCGACAGTAGAACATCAAGATCATCATCACGCTGTCGTGCTGACGGAACTCTTCCCCGACACTTTGCTGGATCGGAGTCCAGGGATCGTCATCGAGCTGAACGCGTGCTAAAACTCGGAGGTGCCGTAGTTTCGATGCTTGATCGGTCGGGCCGTGAAGACGTACGACTACATCAAGCGCGTTGTCATAACGCTTCCGCTGTCGGTCTACAAGGGTACGTAGATCACACTCACCCCTCTCGTTGCTATGCATCACCATGATCTTGCGTGTGCGTAGGAATTTTTTTGAAATTACTACGTTCCCCAACAACATGCTCCTCTTGAGCCACCAAAGAGGCCAAGGGAATATTATTTGGATCAACATGAGTCTTACCACTAGCAAGCATAGACATAATGGCATCCATCTTTGCATTTAAAGAGGAAGTTTCTTCAATAGAATTTACCTTCTTACCTTGTGGAGCCCTTTCAGTGTGCCATTCAGAGTAGTTTGTCATCATATTATCAAGAAGCTTTGTGGCAGCCCCCAAGGTGAGAGACATAAAGGTTCCTCCAGCAGCTGAATCCAAAAGATCTCTTGAAGAAAAATTCAGTCCTACATAAAAAGTTTGGATAATCATCCAAGTAGACAGTCCATGAGTGGGGCAATTCTTTACCAAAGACTTCATTCTTTCCCAAGCTTGAGCAACATGCTCATTATCAAACTGTTTAAACTTCATAATGTCACTCCTCATGGAAAAAATCTTAGCAGGGGGATAATACTTTCCTATAAAAGCATCTTTGCACTTAACCCAAGAATCAATACTATTTTTAGGCAAAGACAACAACCATTCTTTAGCTCTTCCTCTTAAAGAGAAAGGAAATAGTTTAAGCTTAACAAGATCCCCATCTATATCTTTGAGCCTTTGCATCTCACATAACTCAACAAAATTATTGAGGTGAGTAGCAGCATCATCAGTACTAACACCAGAAAATTGCTCTCTCATAACTAGATTCAAAAAAGCAGGCTTAATTTCATAGAAAGCAGTCTTAGCAGGTGGAGCGATAGGTGTACAGATAAAATCATTATTGTTGGTGCTAGTAAAGTCACACAACTTGGTGTTCTCAGCAACAGACATCCTAGCAAGACTAGAATAAGGCAACTAAAACAAGTACTAAAAAGGAAACTAATTTTTTTGTGTTTTTCTAAAAGAGGCGAGAAAAACAAAACTAAAGAAACTAAGCAAGACAAAAACAAAATAAAGAGATTGGAAGTGAAGGACTCCCCTTGTGGAAATCTTCTTCTTCCCCACGGTGCAAGAAATTGTTGGAGGTGATGAAGGAGAAAAACTTCTGTGAGTGCCACTTTGTCTCCCCGGCAACGGCGCTAGAAATTCGATGATGTCAGTCGAGTTGGGAAACCCCAAGAGGAAGGTGGTGATGTGGACATCAACAAGTATTCCCCTCAGTTATGAAACCAAGGTTTAATCGACCAGTAGGAAACAAAGAATGCCACCAAGGTTGAAGTAGAGACCTGCAAAACACAACCAAATTACTTTGCCCCAACTAGACAGTGAGGTTGTCAATCCCACTGGCCTTACTGAAAAGAAAGGATTAATTGTATCGAATGGAAAGAGGATGCTTGCAGTAAAGGAAACAGGAAAACAAGAAACAACAGGTTGTATAGCAATAATAAAGAGAAGGACCGGGGTCCATAGTTCACTAGAGGTGTCTCTCCACAAGACAATAAAGTGTTGGGTAAACAAATTACAGCTGGGCAATTGACACATGAGAATGCACACAAGGATGCAAATACTAGACAAGATGAATACTATGAGATTGATTGGGCATTACAACAAAGATCACAGACCGCCATCCAACTGCATCTGTAACTAAACAGTCCACTCACGGAAATATCATCCGAACAAACCCATGAGTATTAAGCTGCAAACAAGCCTATAGAATAAGCTCTAACAACAGACTATTGCATTAAGTAAAGTGTGTAAAGTAGATAGTAGAACTACCCCTATTTGGGAAGAGCACCATCTTGTTCTCCCTAGTGGCAACAGCACATCCTCACCCTTAGTTGTTTCTGTCATCTCGAGCCCAGGGATAAAAGGAGGCATGAACCCACTATCTAGCATAAATACCCCCTCTTGGAGTTGAAAGCAACTACTTGGCCAGAGCAACCACTAACAACGGAGAGCATGCAAGATCACAATAACACCAACGAGATTCAAGACATATCAAAAATAAACTCAAGATCTATACTCAACTTGAACATTGTACTCAATAACTAGTCAGATCCTAGCAAACCAACACAAGGGATATTACATAAAGATGATCTTGATCATGTAAGGCATCTCACAAGAATCATATAAGATGATCTCAATCATGTTAGGCAGCTCATGAGATTCATAGATGAAGCACAATAATAAGATGATCTCAATCATGTTAGGCAGCTCATGAGATTCATACAATGGAGAGAACAACCATCTAGCTACTGCCATGGACCCGTAGTCCTATGGTGAACTACTCACACATCACTCCGGAGGCGGGCATGGTGATGAAGAAGGCCTCCGGTGATGATCTCCCCTCCGGCAGGGTGCCGAGAAGAGGTTCTGATCTTCCTGGGACGACGACGGCAGCTACAGACTTCTTTCTGGAACTTTTGCGCTATATCTAGGGTTTTCCCGTCGGGGTGAATAAATAGGCGAAAGGGCGGAGCCGGGGGACGCTCTGGTGGGCCACACCCCACCCAGGCGCGGGCAGGGGCCCAGTCGCGCCTGGGGGTGGTGTGGGCCCACCAGGGCCCCCCAGGTGCCCCCTTCTGGCTTCTGGAGTCTTCCGGTGTAAAACTTCGTAAAATAGCTTCCTTTGTCAATTCCGAGAATATTTATTTTTCAGCTCTCCTGGAACCAAAAACAGCAGAAAACAGGAACTGGCCACTTTGGCATCTTGTCAATATGTTAGTGGTAGGAAATCAATAAAAACACCAAGAAGCACAAGTAAAATATAAAGTAATTGGCAATAAACAAGCATGGAGCATCAAAAATTATAGATACATTTCCAATGTATCAGAGCTCGCGGGGCGGCGGAGGGTCAGGCAGCAGACAGAGGAAGAAAACAAGACTGAGAAGTGTTTTGTGTCGATGGCATGTGGGGCCGGAAAGGCGCAGGCGGACACATTTTTGTGTCCGGGCGTGTCTGGCCCGACGCATCCGCGACGCAAATTTGGGTCGAGGATGGGTCGCGGCGGACACGCCTGTCCGGATGGGACGCACCGCTGGAGGGTTGTTTTTTGCCCCCGGACACATTTCGGACAAATCCGGACATAGCCGGACCGGATGGGTAGCCCCAGTGCGGATGCCCTTAGCACGTACAGGGCGAGCGCGTGCACTGGTGCAGCACGTCCAGTGTTCGATTCCCCCGCTGCCGGGAGCACGTGGTACGACGCGTCGTGGCAGGTGTACAAAATGTATTTTATTGGAGTGCATTGGTTTAAAGTGCCTTTAAATCTAGACTATAGGAGCCACTACTGAAAATGCCTCTAATAGTATATATTTGGAGGCACTTTTAAAAACTGCCTACAATGATAATTTGTGGCACTGATTTAAAGTGCCTTTGAATATAGACTATAGGAGGCACTATTGAAAATGCCTCCAATAATATACATTTTGTGGCATTTTTTAAAACTGCCTTTAATTAGAGGCACAATAAAAGGCATAATTTTAAAAAGTGCCTTCTAAAATAACTATTAGAGGCAATTTAAAAATATACCTTCTGCAAAGTGCCTTCTATTGACATGGATGTGACGTAGTGGAGTACAGAATAAAAGTTATGGAATTTACAAGACTAAAACAAAATCTAGAATTTCTGGAAATTAAAAGAACGGGGGCAACCGCTAGGGTACCCGTACCAGTGGTGCCTAGGTTCGGGTCAGCGTACCACGCAAGCAGGCCACGCGGCCCGGGTCAACGGTCGGGCGGAGGACCCGCCAGGCCAGGTCATCCCCAGCGACCGGCCGTTGACCGACGCCAGCGACGGGGGAGCAGACCACCAGAGGACGCGCGAAGTGAAGCACGGGCTCGTGCCGAACCTAGCTAGGGCGGCGCTGCTACTTCTGAGTCGCCGGAAGGACGCCGGCGACAAGCATCTGAGGCGGCGCACGGCGCGGTGATGTTCCAGGACGCGGTTGAGAGAGAGGAAGGGTTGGGGAGGTTTGCCTGCTCACCAGGAGTGCGACGGAAGGATCGGGGAGGCCGGAGGAGCAGCGGCGGCAGCGCCATGGTCGACGGCACGGCGGCCAGAGCTCGGGAAGACGGCGTCGCGGTCATCGACGGCAGCCGTGGCCCGTGGCAAACGGCGGAGAAGGAGGGTTCGCGGTGCTCGACTCTGGCCGCGCCTCCTCGATTCCTTCGCTGGGGTGAGAGAGTTGACTACGGCGAACTCAGCTGGCCTCCGGATTACTACTCCGTTTCGGAACCAAAAAAAAGGGTACCAGGCCGTTTCGGGATAGTCCTATGCCGTTCCATATATATATGCATACGATCGGAACAAACTACCAGAGCAGAACTACGGGGCACCGACTATCACGCTTCACGCGATCCAGAGAGATTCAGAGACCTTGCATCAATCAATCAATGGCGTCGCCGTTGTCTGAGATTCCCGAGGACGTGCTACACCTCATCATTGACGGCCTCGTTTCCTCCACTGATCGGCGTGGCCTCGTCGCCACGGCGTGGTCTGGACTACGCCGGCTCCTCCACTTCTCCGATGGCTTCGAGGCGGCGCGCCGTGCCCGGCACTCGGCCTCTGCCGATCGCGCTCGCTTCCGCGCCGTGTGTCGTTCGTGGCACTTGGCTATGAGCCGGCACGTTCCGGCTCCAAGGCAGATCCCCTGGATTGTCATGTCCGATGGCTCGTTCCTCACACCTTTGGACGCCGCCGGCACCTCGCCCGCGCGCATCCCCTCCTTGCCCAGGAACGCAAGATGCGTGGCCTCGGCTGATAGTTGGCTCCTCCTCGACCGCACGGATGTTAGGAAGAAGACGCATAGCTACTTCTTGCATGATCCCTTCACCAACACGACTGTGCCGCTCCCAGAGCTTGACGCTGTGATCGGCCATGTTTCTGAGCTTTTCGAAGTCCACAGACTGCGTATGCGGACGACCCCGTACGACATCATAGTCGTCATGACCAATAATTGGAATTATCCTATCATCTTGATCCGGCCAGGGAAAGGTGTGTGGTTGCCTAAGCCACAAAGTGCTCCCTTCATCTACATCGTCGACACTGCATTTCTTGGAGACAAGCTATATGGAATCACTCACGCCGAGGATCTTGTCTCTTTTGGTATAGATTTCGACAACAAAGGCGTACCCACCATCACAACTATCGAGCGCCTCATCAGGCACCCACCGGAAAATTATTGGTTCAAAGTGTGGAGCGATGATAATGAAAATTTTGACTCCGTGAACAATGATACGGGAAATATAGATGAGGTCGCCAATAATGAGGAACAGAGCAAAGAGGACACCATAGAGCAACGCCGGAAGAAAACCGGCGATGACATGATTCTTGAAGGCGTTACTCCTTGGTGGGATGATGAGGATGAAGTTAGGGACCACTGGTACTTAGTCGAGTCATGTGGAAAACTATTAATGGTGATACGACAAGTTCGAGTGCCCCCCTATAATATCAGCTTCACTCTCAAGGTAGAGGTTTATGAGGCGGATGCCTGCAAAGGTGCCCACTGCTGGGTGCCGATTGTTGGTGGGCTAGGCAGCCAAACGCTTTTCATCAGCAGATTCTTCTGCAAGTCTATTTCAACTTGTGATGAGGCGGACCAAGATGCTATTCATTTTATCGACACGGGGGAGAAATACAACATGAAGTCACAAACTATGAGCAAGACATGGAGGGACATTGAATACTTTGAGTCCATGTGGATCTTTTCTCCCGAGCTAGTGGTTTAATACTATTTGTTACTTTGAGTCCACGGGGGAGAAATACAACATGATGTGGATCTGTTTTTTGAACCAAAGTTCGTTAGTATTTGTAACGACTTAGAAAAATTTCATACTATGTAAGAATATGCCATTTGTTAGATATAAGTACACACGGAGTGTTTTTTCATCGCACAATATTCTTCCTTTGTTTTAAAAGACACTATACAATGGTTTTTTGGCAGGGTACACTATGCAATGTCGTAAGAAAAGCAACGTTATGCAAAGTTGAACTTTAAAAACATATGAGGTTACGCAAAGTTGTAACCTAGACTACCAAGTCTCCACATCAAAACAATAAAAGAAAACTACTATCATGTTGCATAAAAAAGGAAGAGAGAGCGAGAATGATGCATGCATCAACAATGCATGAGCATCATTGTTTTACCTAGGCAGAATCATTGTTGGAAAATGATACAGAGAAGCGCCGCACCGTACGCTCTCTCGTGCGGCGCGTCATGATCCAAAAAAGGCACCGCGTGCCTATAGGAGCAGCCCACGCCTGGCCTATATCCCATCAAGCCCGCACCTTATCTCCTCGCCCCGCTCTCAACCACTTTTTTTCGCTCTCTCTCCTCGAAGACCGCCATGGGAAGGAAGGGCCACGAAGAGGAGGAGGTCGCCGCCGTCGCCGCGCCGGAGAGGACGGGAGGAGGAGGTCGCCGCCGTTGCAGAGCACGCATCGGAGTCCGCTGCCGCCGCCGTGCCGCCGGAGAGGACGTCACTGCCGCCGTCGAAGAACGCGGGAGAGCACATCGGGAGGCTGCTTCAGGAGGCCGCCTCCCTCCTACGTGCGTGGCCGCCGCCGCCTTTGAGCGTGAGGAGGACGCTCACGTCGTCCGCGCGGGGACGCTGCCGCCGATGAACGCGGGCAAGGCCGCCTCCATCCTGCGTTCGGGGACGCCGTCGAGCGCGACGAGGGCGCTCCCGCCCTCCGTGCGAAGATGCTGCCGCCAACAAACGCTGGCAAGGCCGCCTCCATCCTGCGCGTGTGGACGCTGTCGTCGTCGAGCACGACGAGGGCCCTCCCATACTCTGCGGGAGACGCTGTCGTCGATGAACGCGGGCGAGGCTGCCTCCAGCCTGCATGCGGGGATGCCGCCGCCATTGAGCACGCGTCTGGGGGAGTGAGGTGGCTGATGAAGGAAATATGCCCTAGAGGCAATAATAAAGTTATTATTTATTTCCTTATGCATCATGATAAATGTTTATTATTCATGCTAGAATTGTATTAACCGAAAACATAATACATGTGTGAATACATAGACAAACAAAGTGTCACTAGTATGCCTCTAATTGACTAGCTCGTTAATCAAAGATGGTTATGTTTCCTAACCATGAACAATGAGTTGTTATTTGATTAACGGGATCACATCATTGAGAGAATGATCTGGTTGACATGACCCATTCCATTAGCTTAGCACCCGATCGTTTAGTATGTTGCTATTGCTTTCTTCATGACTTATACATGTTCCTATAACTATGAGATTATGCAACTCCCGTTTACCGGAGGAACACTTTGGGTACTATCAAACGTCACAACGTAACTGGGTGATTATAAAGGAGTACTACAGGTGTCTCCAAAGGTACATGTTGGGTTGGCGTATTTCGAGATTAGGTTTTGTCACTCCGATTGTCGGAGAGGTATCTCTGGGCCCTCTCGGTAATGCACATCACTTAAGCCTTGCAAGCATTGCAACTAAATGAGTTAGTTGCGGGATGATGTATTACAGAACGAGTAAACAGACTTGCCGGTAACGAGATTGAACTAGGTATTGGAATACCGACGATCGAATCTCGGGCAAGTAACATACCGATGACAAAGGGAACAACGTATGTTGTTATGCGGTCTGACCGATAAAGATCTTCGTAGAATATGTAGGAGCCAATATGGGCATCTAGGTCCCGCTATTGGTTATTGACCGGAGACATGTCTCGGTCATGTCTGCATTTTTCTCGAACCCGTAGGGTCCGCACGCTTAAGGTTACGATGACTGTTATATTATGAGTTTATGCATTTTGATGTACCGAAGGTTTTTTGGAGTCCCGGATGTGATCATGGACATGACGAGGAGTCTCGAAATGGTCGAGACATAAAGATTGATATATTGGAAGCCTATGTTTGGATACCGGAAGTGTTCCGGGTGAAATCAGGATTTTACCGGAGTACCGGGAGGTTACCGGAACCCCCCGGGAGCTAAATGGGCCATGATGGGCCTTAGTGGAAAAGAGAAGAGGCAGCCCTACATGGGCCGCGCGCCCCTCCCCTCCCTTGGTCCGAATTGGACAAGGAGAGGGGGCCGGCCCCTCTCTCTCTTTTCCCCCCTCCACAAGTCCTATTCCAACTAGGATTGGGGGGGGGGATCCTACTCCCAGAGGGAGTAGGACTCTCCTAGCGCGCCCTATGTGGCCGGCCAGCCTCCCCCCTTTGGTCCTTTATATACTAAGGCAGAGGCACCCTAGAGACACACAAGTTGATCCACGTGATCTATTCCTTAGCCGTGTGCGGCGCCCCAGCCACCATAGTACTCGATAATATTGTAGCGGTGCTTAGGCGAAGCCCTGCAGCAGTAGTACGTCAAGATCGTCACCATGCCGTCGTGCTGACGGAACTCTTCCCCGACACTTTGCTGGATCGGAGTCCGGGGATCGTCATCGAGCTGAACGTGTGCTAGAACTCGGAGGTGCCGTAGTTTCGGTGCTTGATCGGTCGGATCGTGAAGACGTACGACTACATCAACCAAACGCTTCCGTTGTCGATCTACTAGGTATGTAGATCATACTCCCCCTCTCGTTGCTATGCATCACATGATCTTGCGTGTGCGTAGGAATTTTTTTGAAATTACTACGTTCTCCAACAGTGGCATCCGAGCCTAGGTTTTATATGTTGATGTTATATGCACGAGTAGAACACAAGTGAGTTGTGGGCGATATAAGTCATACTGCCTACCAGCATGTCATACTTTGGTTCGGCGTTGTTGTTGGATGAAGCGGCCCAGACTGACATTACGCGTACGCTTACGCGAGACCGGTTCTCCCGACGTGCTTTGCACAGAGGTGGCTTGTGGGTGACAGTTTCTCCAACTTTAGTTGAACCAAATGTGGCTACGCCCGGTCCTTGCGAAGGTAAAAACAGAGTCAAATTGACAAACTATCGTTGTGGTTTTGATGCGTAGGTGAGATTGGTTCTTACTTAAGCCTGTAGCAGCCATGTAAAACTTGCAACAACAAAGTAGAGGACGTCTAACTTGTTTTTGCAGGGCATGTTGTGATGTGATATGGTCAAGACATGATGCTGAATTTTATTGTATGAGATGATCATGTTTTGTAACCGAGTTATCGGCAACCGGCAGGAGCCATATGGTTGTCGCTTTATTGTATGCAATGCAATTGCGATGTAATGCTTTACTTTATCACTAAACGGTAGTGATAGTCGTAGAAGCACAAGCTTGGCGAGACGACAACGATGCTACGATGGAGATCAAGGTGTCACGCCGGTGACGATGGTGATCACGACGGTGCTTCGAAGATGGAGATCACAAGCACAAGATGATGATGGCCATATCATATCACTTATATTGATTGCATGTGATGTTTATCTTTTATGCATCTTATCTTGCTTTGATTGACGGTAGCATTATAAGATGATCTCTCACTAAATTATCAAGAAGTGTTCTCCCTGAATATGCACCGTTGCGAAAGTTCTTCGTGCTGAGACACCACGTGATGATCGGGTGTGATAGGTTCTACGTTCAAATACAACGGGTGCAAAACAATTGCACACGCGGAATACTCAGGTTATACTTGACGAGCCAAGCATATACAGATATGGCCTCGGAACACGGAGACCGAAAGGTCGAGCGTGAATCATATAGTAGATATGATCAACATAATGATGTTCACCAATGAAACTACTCCATCTCACATGATGATCGGACATGGTTTAGTTGATTTGGATCACGTAATCACTTAGAGGATTAGAGGGATGTCTATCTAAGTGGGAGTTCTTTAAGTAAATTAACTGAACTTAAATTTATCATGAAACTTAGTACCTGATTAGTATCTTGCTTGTTTATGTTTGATTGTACATAGATGGCTCGTGCTGTTGTTCCGTTGAATTTTAATGCGTTCCTTGAGAAAGCAAAGTTGAAAGATGATGGTAGCAATTACACGGACTAGGTCCGTAACTTGAGGATTATCCTCATTGCTGCATAGAAGAATTACGTCCTGGAAGCACCGCTGGGTGCCAGGCCTGCTGCAGGAGCAACGCCGGATGTTATGAACGTCTGGCAGAGCAAAGCTGATGACTACTCGATAGTTCAGTGTGCCATGCTTTACGGCTTAGAATCGGGACTTCAACGACGTTTTGAACGTCATGGAGCATATGAGATGTTCCAGGAGTTGAAGTTAATATTTCAAGAAAATGCCCGGATTGAGAGATATGAAGTCTCCAATAAGTTCTATAGCTGCAAGATGGAAGAGAATAGTTCTGTTAGTGAGCATATACTCAAAATGTTTGGGTATAATAATCACTTGATTCAATTGGGAGTTAATCTTCCAGATGATTGCGTCATTGACAGAATTCTCCAATCACCGCCACCAAGCTACAAGAGCTTCGTGATGAACTATAATATGCAAGGGATGAATAAGACTATTCCCGAGCTCTTCGCGATGCTGAAAGCTGCGGAGGTAGAAATCAAGAAGGAGCATCAAGTGTTGATGGTCAACAAGACCACTAGTTTCAAGAAAAAGGGCAAAGGGAAGAAGAATGGGAACTTCAAAAAGAATGGCAAGCAAGTTGCTACTCAAGAGAAGAAACCCAAACCTGGACCTAAGCCTGAAACTGAGTGCTTCTATTGCAAGCAGACTGGTCACTGGAAGCGGAACTGCCCCAAGTATTTGGCGGATAAGAAGGATGGCAAGGTGAACAAAGGTATATGTGATATACATGTTATTGATGTGTACCTTACTAATGCTCGCAGTAGCACCTGGGTATTTGATACTGGTTCTGTTGCTAATATTTGCAACTCGAAACAGGGACTATGGATCAAGCGAAGGTTGGTTAAGGACGAGGTGACGATGCGCGTGGGAAACGGTTCCAAAGTCGATGTGATCGCAGTCGGCACGCTACCTCTACATCTACCTTCGGGATTAGTATTAGACCTAAATAATTGTTATTTGGTGCCAGCGTTAAGCATGAACATTATATCTGGATCTTGTTTGATGCGAGACGGTTATTCATTCAAATCAGAGAATAATGGTTGTTCTATTTATATGAGTAATATCTTTTATGATCATGCACCCTTGAAGAGTGGTCTATTCTTGTTGAATCTCGATAGTAGTAACACACATATTCATAATGTTGAAGCCAAAAGATGCAGAGTTGATAATGAGAGTGCAACTTATTTGTGGCACTGCCGTTTAGGTCATATCGGTGTAAAGCGCATGAAGAAACTCCATACTGATGGACTTTTGGAACCACTTGATTATGAATCACTTGGTACTTGCGAACCGTGCCTCATGGGCAAGATGACTAAAACGCCGTTCTCCGGTACTATGGAGAGAGCAACAAATTTGTTGGAAATCATACATACAGATGTATGTGGTCCGATGAATATTGAGGATCGTGGCGGATATCGTTATTTTCTCACCTTCACAGATGATTTAAGCAGATATGGGTATATCTACTTAATGAAACATAAGTCTGAAACATTTGAAAAGTTCAAGGAATTTCAGAGTGAAGTTGAAAATCATCGTAACAAGAAAATAAAGTTTTTACGATCTGATCATGGAGGAGAATATTTGAGTTACGAGTTTGGTGTACATTTGAAAAATTGTGGAATAGTTTCGCAACTCACGCCACCCGGAACACCTCAGCGTAATGGTGTGTCCGAACATCGTAATCGTACTTTACTGGATATGGTGCGATCTATGATGTCTCTTACTGATTTACCGCTATCGTTTTGGGGATACGCTCTAGAGACGGCCGCATTCACATTAAATAGGGCACCATCAAAATCCGTTGAGACGACGCCTTATGAACTATGGTTTGGCAAGAAACCAAAGTTGTCGTTTCTGAAAGTTTGGGGCTGCGATGCTTATGTGAAAAAGCTTCAACCTGATAAGCTCGAACCCAAATCGGAGAAATGTCTCTTCATAGGATATCCAAAGGAAACTATTGGATACACCTTCTATCACAGATCCGAAGGCAAGACTTTTGTTGCTAAATTTGGAAACTTTCTAGAGAAGGAGTTTCTCTCGAAAAAAGTGAGTGGGAGGAAAGTAGAACTTGACGAGGTAACTGTACCTGCTCCCTTATTGGAAAGTAGTACATCACAGAAAACTGTTTCTATGACACCTACACCAGTTAGTGAGGAAGCTAATGATGATGATCATGAAACTTCAGAACAAGATACTACTGAACCTCGTAGATCAACCAGAGTAAGATCCGCACTAGAGTGGTACGGTAATCCCATTCTAGAAGTCATGCTACTAGATCATGATGAACCTACGAACTATGAAGAAGCGATGGTGAGCCCAGATTCCGCAAAGTGGCTTGAAGCCATCAAATCTGAGATGGGATCCATGTATGAGAACAAAGTATGGACTTTGGTTGACTTGCCCCGATGACCGGCAAGCAATTGAGAATAAATGGATCTTCAAGAAGAAGACTGACGCTGACGGTAATATCACTGTCTACAAAGCTCGACTTGTCGCAAAATGTTTTCGACAAGTTCAAGGGATTGACTACGATGAGACCTTCTCACCCGTAGCGATGCTTAAGTCTGTCCGAATCATGTTAGCAATTGCCGCATTTTATGATTATGAAATTTCGTAGATGGATGTCAAAACTGCATTCCTGAATGGATTTCTGGAAGAAGAGTTGTATATGATGCAACCAGAAGGTTTTGTCGATCCAAAGGGAGCTAACAAAGTGTGCAAGCTCCAGCGATCCATTTATGGACTGGTGCAAGCCTCTCGGAGTTGGAATAAACGTTTTGATAGTGTGATCAAAGCATTTGGTTTTATACAGACTTTTGGAGAAGCCTGTATTCACAAGAAAGTGAGTGGGAGCTCTGTAGCATTTCTGATATTATATGTGGATGACATATTACTAATTGGAAATGATATAGAATTTCTGGATAGCATAAAGGGATACTTGAATAAAAGTTTTTCTATGAAAGACCTCGGTGAAGCTGCTTACATATTAGGCATTAAGATCTATAGAGATAGATCAAGACGCTTAATTGGACTTTCACAAACCACATACCTTGACAAAGTTTTGAAGAAGTTCAAAATGGATCAAGCAAAGAAAGGGTTCTTGCCTGTGTTACAAGGTGTGAAGTTGAGTAAGACTCAATGCCCGACCACTGCAGAAGATAGAGAGAATATGAAAGATGTTCCCTATGCATCAGCCATAGGATCTATCATGTATACAATGCTGTGTACCAGACCTGATGTGTGCCTTGCTATAAGTCTAGTAGGGAGGTACCAAAGTAATCCAGGAGTGGATCACTGGACAGCGGTCAAGAACATCCTGAAATACCTGAAAAGGACTAAGGATATGTTTCTCATATATGGAGGTGACAAAGAGCTCATCATAAAAGGTTACGTTGATGCAAGCTTTGACACTGATCCGGACGATTCTAAATCGCAAACCGGATACGTGTTTACATTAAACGGTGGAGCTGTCAGTTGGTGCAGTTCTAAACAAAGCGTTGTCGCGGGATCTACATGTGAAGCAGAGAACATAGCTGCTTCGGAAGCAGCAAATGAAGGAGTCTGGATGAAGGAGTTCATATCCGATCTAGGTGTCATACCTAGTGCATCGGGTCCAATGAAAATCTTTTGTGACAATACTGGTGCAATTGCCTTGGCAAAGGAATCCAGATTTCACAAGAGAACCAAGCACATCAAGAGACGCTTCAATTCCATCCGGGATCTAGTCCAGGTGGGAGACATAGAGATTTCCAAGATACATACGGATCTGAATGTTGCAGACCCATTGACTAAGCCTCTTCCACGAGCAAAACATGATCAGCACCAAGGCTCCATGGGTGTTAGAATCATTACTATGTGATCTAGATTATTGACTCTAGTGCAAGTGGGAGATTGAAGGAAATATGCCCTAGAGGCAATAATAAAGTTATTATTTATTTCCTTATGCATCATGATAAATGTTTATTATTCATTCTAGAATTGTATTAACCGGAAACATAATACATGTGTGAATACATAGACAAACAAAGTGTCACTAGTATGCCTCTACTTGACTAGCTCGTTAATCAAAGATGGTTATGTTTCCTAACCATGAACAATGAGTTGTTATTTGATTAACGGGATCACATCATTGAGAGAATGATCTGATTGACATGACCCATTCCATTAGCTTAGCACCCGATCGTTTAGTATGTTGCTATTGCTTTCTTCATGACTTATACATGTTCCTATAACTATGAGATTATGCAACTCCCGTTTACCGGAGGAACACTTTGGGTACTACCAAACGTCACAACGTAACTGGGTGATTATAAAGGAGTACTACAGGTGTCTCCAAAGGTACATGTTGGGTTGGCGTATTTCGAGATTAGGTTTTGTCACTCCGATTGTCGGAGAGGTATCTCTGGGCCCTCTCGGTAATGCACATCACTTAAGCCTTGCAAGCATTGCAACTAAATGAGTTAGTTGCAGGATGATGTATTACAGAACAAGTAAAGAGACTTGCCGGTAACGAGATTGAACTAGGTATTGGAATACCGACGATCGAATCTCGGGCAAGTAACATACCGATGACAAAGGGAACAACGTATGTTGTTATGCGGTCTGACCGATAAAGATCTTCGTAGAATATGTAGGAGCCAATATGGGCATCCAGGTCCCGCTATTGGTTATTGACCAGAGACATGTCTTGGTCATGTCTGCACTTTTCTCGAACCCGTAGGGTCCACATGCTTAAGGTTAAGATGACTGTTATATTATGAGTTTATGCATTTTGATGTACCGAAGGTTGTTCAGAGTCCCGGATGTGATCATGGACATGACGAGGAGTCTCGAAATGGTCGAGACATAAAGATTGATATATTGGAAGCCTATGTTTGGATACCGGAAGTGTTCCGGGTGAAATCGGGATTTTACCGGAGTACCGGGAGGTTACCGGAACCCCCCGGGAGCTAAATGGGCCATGATGGGCCTTAGTGGAAAAGAGAGGAGGAAGCCCTACATGGGCCGCGCGCCCCTCCCCTCCCTTGGTCCGAATTGGACAAGGAGAGGGGGCCGGCCCCTCTCTCTCTTTTCCCCCCTCCACAAGTCCTATTCCAACTAGGATTGGGGGGGGGGGGGAATCCTACTCCCAGAGGGAGTAGGACTCTCCTGGCGCGCCCTATGTGGCCGGCCAGCCTCCCCCCTTTTGGTCCTTTATATACTGAGGCAGAGGCACCCTAGAGACACACAAGTTGATCCACGTGATCTATTCCTTAGCCGTGTGCGGCGCCCCCAGCCACCATAGTCCTCGATAATATTGTAGCGGTGCTTAGGCGAAGCCCTGCAGCAGTAGTACGTCAAGATCGTCACCACGCCGTCGTGCTGACGGAACTCTTCCCCGACACTTTGCTGGATCGGAGTCCGGGGATCGTCATCGAGCTGAACGTGTGCTAGAACTCGGAGGTGCCGTAGTTTCGGTGCTTGATCGGTCGGATCGTGAAGACGTACAACTACATCAACCAAACGCTTCCGTTGTCGATCTACTAGGTATGTAGATCATACTCCCCCTCTCGTTGCTATGCATCACATGATCTTGCGTGTGCGTAGGAATTTTTTTGAAATTACTACGTTCTCCAACAGCTGATACATTGGAAATGTATCTTTAATTTTTGATGCTGCATGCTTGTTTATTGCCAATTACTCTGTTTTATTGTGCTTCTTGGTGTTTTTATAAGATGCCGCAGTGCCAGTTCCCTATTTTCTGCTGTTTTTTATTCCAGAAAAGTTACAAAGGAAATATTCTCGGAATCGACAAAGGAATTTATTTAAAGTGGTTTCTCACCAGAAGATTCCAGAAGCCAGAAGGGGAAGAGCTGGAGGCCCATAGGGGGCCCACGCCCCCCTAGGCGCGGCCAGGGGTGGGCCCGCGCCTGCGGCAGGTGTGGCCCACCTGGGTGCCTCCCGGCTCCGCCCTTCCACCTATTTATTAACCCCGACGTGAAAACCCTAGATATAGCACAAAAGTTCCAGAAAGAAGTCCGTAGCCGCCACCATCGTCTCAGGGAGATCAGAAGCTCTTCCCGGCACCCTGCCGGAGAGGGGAATCATCACCGGAGGCCTTCTTCATCACCATGCCAGCCTCCGGAGTGATGTGTGAGTAGTTCACCATATGACTACGGGTCCATGGCGGTAGCTAGATGGTTGTTCTCTCCATTGTATGAATCTCATGAGCTGCCTAACATGATTGAGATCATCTTATTACTGTGCTTCATGTATGAATCTTGTGAGCCGCCTAACATGATTAAGATCATCTTTATGTAATGTTACTTGTGTTGGTTTGCTGGGATTTGACTAGTTATTGAGTACAATGTTCAAGTTGAATATAGATCTTGAGTTTCTCTTTGATAGATCTTGAATCTTTTTGGTGTTATTGTGATCTTGCATGCTCTCCGTTGTTAGTGGCTGCTCTGGCCAAGTAGTTGCTTTCAACTCCAAGAGGGAGTATTTATGCTAGATAGTGGGTTCATGCCTCCAGTATGCCTGGGCTCGAGCGACAGAAACGACTAAGGATGTAGATGTGTTGTTGCCACTAGGGAGAACAAGATGGTGCTCTGCCCCAATAGGGGTGGTTCTACTGTCTACTCCACACACTTTACTTAATGCAATAGTCTATTGTTAGAGCTTACTTAGTAGGCTTGTTTGCAGCTTAATACTTATGGTTTGTTCGGATGATATCTCCGTGAGTGGAATACTTAGTCACAGATGTAGTTGGATGGCGGTCTGTGATCTTTGTTGTAATGCCCAATCAATCTCATAATATTCATCTTGTCTAGTATTTGCATCTTTGTGTGCCTTCTCAATTGTCAATTGCCCAGCTGTTATTTGTTTACCCATCACCTTATTGTCTTGTGGAGAGACACCTCTAGTGAACTATGGACCCCGGTCCTTCTCTTTATTATTGCTATACAATCTACTGCTTCCTGTTTTTCTGCTTTCTTTACTGCAAACATACTCTTTCCATTCGATACAATTAATCCTTTGCTTTCAGCAAGGCCAGTGGGATTGGCAACCTCACTGTCCAGTTGGGGCAAAGTAATGTGGTTGTGTTGTGCATGTCTCTATCTCAACCTTGGTGCCATATTTGCTTCCTACTGGTCGATTAAACCTTGGTTTCATAACTGAGGGGAATACTTGTTGCTGTCTATATCATCACCTTCCTCTTGGGGTTTCCCAACTCCTCTCCATCATCATCAAGCTTGCAGAGGGCATCAGCGGCGTTGAGCTCGAGGAGGAGGCCGTCGCCAACGAGAAAATGAAGGTGTGCGCACAGTGGCGAGTCTAGCTGAATTTTTCCTCTCACCCTACTCCCCAATCAGTTGTTTCTGGAGTTTTGCATTGAACCGTGGTGTGAGTGACTCCATAGTTGAATCGGTGCAGCTATGTGTTGGGAATTATGCAGCTAGACACTAGAAATTAGGCAGCTAGACACCGTAATTTGGTGAATCGATTTGTCGAGAAATTGTCAGTTGTTCTGAAAAAATCGGGTTGTTAGTGTCAAAGAATCGGGTAGTTATTTGCTAACTACCTTGGTACTATCTGGTGACAATACTTTTGAGTGCTTAGCATTTGCTTTTTAAACCTGGTAGCTACGATCAAACAATCAGGTAGTTATTGGTAAATAACCTGATAGCTTCTACATGGCGGATATTAAACCTGATAGGGAAATCGCATTTATTTTAAGAATATGGTAGCTAGAATAACCTGATAGCTTCTAATAAATAATCTGGTGATTGTATTTTTTGAGAACCTTGCATTTTGAAAAATCTGTTAGTTATTTGTTAGTTAGTGTTGAAAAATCTGGTAATTGTTGTAACCGGGTAATTGATTTGTGAAATCAGCACCTTTTTTTGGCTATTCAACCATTTTTGTAAGCCGCTATCGTGCTAGCATCCAATGTGATAGTGCTAGTGTGGTCCTGAATAGGGCTATTTTGGTCCTGATAAAGTAAAGTAAAAAATGTACATGAAAAGGTAAAGTAAGGGGGCGACGTCTCATTTTTCGTGTACCATCGAGCATGCGAGGCAGGCATCCGAATAAAGTAAAGTGGAGACCAATAGCGTGCAGCAGGACAACGACAGCTCGATTTGAAAATATCACAGTTTGGGTCCACCGCCTGCCGCCGCATGCGGAAGCCAAATATGCGGCGCCGTTGGATAGCACGGTCCATCATTGTTTCCATTATACAAGATACAAAACTCCAATCTAGAATCTATGCTGTCTCCTCGAGAACTCTCAAAGGAAAAGCCCTGCTTGTGCATGCATCAAGCAATCTTCGTAATCTCTTGGAAAAAGTCTATCCTAAACCTTGAAATTGTAGAGGTTAGACAATTCAAACTCCAAAGTTGAAATCCTGGTCCTTTGTATCCTAAACTATTGAATCCCGATCTAAATTGAACCCTGAAGGTGTTTGGCGCATTGGGAAAGCAATGATCCCGATCGA
Organism: Triticum urartu; assembly: GCF_056163025.1. Classification (NCBI taxonomy): domain Eukaryota; kingdom Viridiplantae; phylum Streptophyta; class Magnoliopsida; order Poales; family Poaceae; genus Triticum; species Triticum urartu. The sequence continues at coordinate 566,389,894 of NC_141874.1, forward strand.
GGTTACAGATTACTCTCAATGCCAATGGGGCCTAGGTGTCATATTCATCTTCATCTTAGTTCCCCCAAATTATTGTCGAATCACTCCCGAATCGATCTGGATCAGCAGCCGGCGATGCGGGACATCTCTCTGCGGTCCTCGGCCTCAGGCGGGATGCTCGTGGTCCTCCTCCTCCTCCTCCTCAGTCTCTTAGACGGGGCGTCCCCACACCACCTATTCCCGCCCCCGACCTGGCAGAGGCCGTCTTGCCGCGCTCGTCACTGTCGTCTACACCTTGTGCGCCTGCTGGGAAGCAAGGAGTGGCCCTGCGGCATATTCTACTACGGCGGCGGAGGCAAGGGCGGGTAGCGGGGGCTGCAGCGGTGGATCACGCACCCGGCCAACGCTCACACAGCCGAATGCATCCAATGTGAAACTTTGTATACTGATTTGTGTGTTACAAGGTACAATGGACTCTCATATATATGGGAAAGGAGAGGAGAGCAGCTCGAGGCAAGGCAACGCTACGTTACCGACTCGGCCTCGAGATCGCTACATACGTGGTACGTGTTTGAGCAATACACGGACACAAGAGTCCTACTAGGATACTATGTCTAACATCCTTCCTTAATCTCAACCTGGGAACATGTTGAGATTACGCTTGAACTTATCTAACTTTAGAAACTGGATGACTAGCTGATTATTTGCAACTCGTTCTCTGACAAAGTGAAAATCAATCTCAATGTGTTTAGTCCGAGCATGAAACACATGATTTGCATACAAATAGGTAGCACATAAATTGTCACACAAAAGACTTGGATTTTCCTTCAGTTTTACGCCAAGTTCCTTGAGAAAAGCTTCAACCCAAATTAACTCAGCTGTAGCATTGTCAAGTGACTTGTACTCAGCTTCAGTGCTAGAACAAGACACTGTTGCATGTTTCCTGGCACTCCAAGACACCAAATTTGGTCCAACAAAGATAGCAAAACCTCATGTCGAACGTCTATCATCAAGACAACTTGCCCAGTCAACATCAAAGAATGCACTGAGAAACATAGAAGAAGATTGAACAATAGAGATTCCAAGCTTCAATGTGTCCTTGACATATCTGAGAATTCTTTTGGCTACTGTCCAATGTTCAGTAGTAGGAACATGAAGATACTGGCAAACTTTGTTCACTGAGAAAGCCAAATCTGGCCGAGTCAAGGTCAGGTACTGCAAAGCTCTAACCATACTTCTATACCGAGTACTATCTTCAGCTCCAAGAGGTGTACCAGCTGAAAGAGACAACTGTTCTAAAGAGGACAGAGGTGTAGGAGTTGCCTTGCAATTTCTCATGCCAGCAAGTATTTCTGAAGCATATTTTTCCTGAGTCAGAATTAGACCATTGTGTACCTTCTTCACCTCAATACCAAGGAAATAGTGCAAATCACCCAAGTCCTTGATGGCAATTTTTTTGTTCAAGTCACAAACTAGAGCATTAATGGCTTGATCTGAGGAGCTTGTAACTATGTTATAATCAACATAGACTAGCACAAACATAGTCACATCTAGCTTGTGAAAGAGGAATAATGAAGTATGTGCCTTTGAAGATGTAAAACCAAGATCATGCAACTTTAGTTGTGCCTAGAAAACCAAGCTCTTGATGCTTGCTTCAAACCATATAATGGTTTATCAAGCCTGCAAATATGATGTGGAGCATGAGGATGTTCAAAACCTGGTGGTTGTCTCATATAGACCTCCTCCTCCAGAACACCACGAAGAAACACGTTCTTGACATCTAGCTGTTGTAGACTCCAACCACGAGAAACAGATAGAGCCAAAACAGTTCTAATGGTGGCAATTTTAACCACTAGATTAAATGTATCCTCATAATCAATGCCATACATTTGCTTGAACCCTTTTGCAACTAGTCTGGCTTTGTATCTGTCAATAGAACCATCTGCTCGTTTCTTGACACGATGGACCCATTTACAGTTAATAATATTCTTTTTGCTGCTTGGAGGAACAAGATGCCAAGTCTTGTTCTCAATCAAAGCACTATATTCCTCTTTCATCGCATCATGCCATTTAGGATCATTGAGAGCCTCAGTCAATGTAAGAGGTTCACATGTCGAAGAGAGCATACCATAACGAATAGTGCAATTAGTATATTTCTTAGGATGTCGTATACCTTTCCGAAGACGGGTGCGAACACCAGGAGGTTGTTGAACCATACGCACAGGAGTAGGTGGTGCAGAATCGTCAGAATTATCGTCAGAATCATTTGCATTTCCTTCACTGCCCAAATTTTCAGAACTGGCAATAGAGTGTTCTCCATTTGAGCCCCCCCTCAAAGAAGATCCGCCAGACAACCCGCCAGACAGCGACGAGACGGGGCTGGTCGGGAGCGTGTGCCCGCCCAGAGCCGCAGCAGCGTCGCCACACGGCGGGACTTGGCTAGCCAAAGGCGTGTGGCCAACACGCAGGTGGAGGGGAGCGCGGGACGGGTCCGCAGCAGGGCTGGCCGAGGGTGTGTGGTCTGCATGCGGGCGCAGGGGACCGCGGGACGAGGCCGCGACAGGGCTGCCACGTGACGTCAGCAGAGAGGTCGACACGGAACTCGAAGGCGACAACAGCGACGCGTTGTCCTTTTCCTGCATGCAATTTTCCTCGGGATCAGAGGCATAAGAATGTTCCTCAACATCAGAATTTTTGCCAATTTCGTCATTTTGCCTAGAATTTTCAAGTTCAGGTTCTGAACTATTTTCTTCACCGTTTGAACCCGAATTTTTACCAGGAGTGTCATATACCTGTAGAGCATCAGTAATAGGCACAATAGATTGCATATGATCATTAGAATTTTGTGCACCTTCATAAAGATTTGGTGTGGATGTGGGGAGTAACAGGATTTCTTTTCGAAGGAGAGGACCAGCATTAGGATTTAGAGATGCAAAGGGGAACACGTTCTCATCAAACACAACATCTCGAGATATGTACACACGTCCTGTGGACATGTCAAGACATTTAATCCCTTTATTAAGAGGACTATAACCCATGAAAACACAACGTGTGGAACGGAAGGCAAGCTTGCGTGTGTTGTAAGGACGAAGATTGGGCCAACAAGCACAATCAAAAGTTCTAAGAGCATCATAGTTGGGTTTAATATGAAGGAGACATTCACAATGAGTTTCAAGATCAATGACTTTGCTCGAAAGCAAATTTATGAGAAAGGTGGCTGTGAGGAAGGCTTCATCCCAATATTTGAGAGGCATGGACGCATTTTCAAGCAAGGCAAGCCCTACTTCAACAATGTGATGATGCTTTCTTTCAGCAGAGCCATTTTGTTGATGGGCATGAGGACAAGACACATGATGAGAGATGCCAACCTTTTGAAAGAAAGCATTAAGTTTTTCATATTCACCTCCCCAATCAGTTTGCATAGTAATAATTTTCCTATCAAACTTGCGCTTAACATACTGCTGATAATTCAAAAAAGCTTGATACACATCAGAACTCTTCTTGAGCAAATATATCAAAGAAAATTTACTATAATCATTGATAAAGCTTACATAGTATGCATGTTTCCCAGCAGAAAGAGGAGCAGGACCCCAGACATCAGATAACACCTGTTCCAAATGAACAGTAGACCTACTAGTAGACACTGGATATGGTAACTGATGACTCTTAGCTAACTAACAAGAATCACAAACATATGGAGTAATCTCTGGGGTATAAGCTATTTTATTTTCCTAAGAATTTGTTGAACCACAAATGAAGAGGGATGTCCTAAGCGGCGATGCCATGTAGAAGAAGATGGCTTGATGGTGATGAAAGCATGCTTGGTAGACTCATTGGAGATGGGCATCAAGGGATAGAGACCCAAGCCCATTTTCTGGTACTATGTAACGGGCGACAGACTTGTTGGAAATAATACATACTGATGTATGCGGTCCAATAAGTGTAATAGCGCGCGGTGGATATCTTTACTTCGTTACCTTCACAAATGACTTAACTAGATATGGTTATATTTACTTAATGAAACATAAGTCTGGAACATTTGAAAAGTTCAAAGAATTTCAGAGTGAAGTTGAAAACCATCATAATAAAAAGATCAAATTTCTACAATCTGATCATGGAGGAGAATATTTGAGTTACGAGTTTGGCACACATATGAAACAATGTGGAATAGTTCCATAGCTCACACCTGCCGGGACACCACAACAAAATTGTGTATCCGAGCATCGAAATCGTACCTTACTAGATATGGTTCGATCAATGATGTCTCTTACCGATTTACCACTATCATTCTAGGGTTATGCACTAGAGACAGACGCATTCACTTTAAATAGGGCACCATCTAAATCCATTGAAATGACACCGCATGAATTATGGTTTGGCAAGAAACATAAACTGTCATTTCTTAAAGTTTGAGGATGCGATGTTTATGTCAAGAAACTGCTATCTGACAAAATCATACCCAAAGCGGAAAAATGTGTCTTCATAGGGTATCCTAAAGAAACAATTGGGCACACCTTTTATCACAAATCCGAGGGCAAGGTTTTTGTTGCTAGGAATGGATCATTTCTAGAGAAGGAATTTCTCTCAAAAGAAGTGAATAATAGGAAGGTAGAACTCAAAGAGGTTATTGAACCTTCTCTTCATGGAATGGTGATACGTTGCAAACGTATCTATAATTTTTGATGCTCCATGCTTGTTTATTGCTAATTACTCTATGTTTTACTTGTGCTTCTTGGTGTTTTTACTTGATTTCCTGTCACTAACATATTGATAAGAAGCCAAAGTGCCAGTTCCTGTTTTCTACTGTTTTTGGTTCCAGGAGAGCTGAAAAATAAATATTCTCGGAATTGGAAAAGGAAGTTATTTTACAAAGTTTTACACCAGAAGACTCCAGAAGCCAGAAGGGGACACCTAGGGGAGGCCTGGTGGGCCCACACCACCCCAGGCGCGGATACCCCCTTGGTCGCGCCTGGGAGGGGAGTGGCCAACCTGGCCCACCTCCGGCTCTGCCCTTTTGCCTATTTATTCACCCCGAGGGAAAAACCCTAGATATAGCGCAAAAGTTCCAGAAAGAAGTCCGTAGCCGCCGCCATCGTCTCGGGGAGATCAGAAGCTCTTCCCGGCACTCTGCCGGAGGGGAAATCGTCACCGGAGGCCTTCTTCATCACCATGCCCGCCTCCGGAGTGATGTGTGAGTAGTTCACCATATGACTATGGGTCCATGGCAGTAGCTAGATGGTTGTTCTCTCCATTGTATGAATCTCATGAGTTGCCTAACATGATTGAGATCATCTTATTACTGTGCTTCATGTATGAATCTTCTGAGCTGCCTAACATGATCAAGATCATCTTTATGTAATGTTCCTTGTGTTGGTTTGCTGGGATCTGACTAGTTATTGAGTATAATGTTCAAGTTGAATATAGATCTTGAGTTTCTCTTTAATAGATCTTGAATCTCTTTGGTGTTATTGTGATCTTGCATGCTCTCCGTTATTAGTGGTTGCTTTGGCCAAGTAGTTGCTTTCAACTCCAAGAGGGAGTATTTATGCTAGATAATGGGTTCATGCCTCCAGTATGTCTGGGCTCGAGCGACAGAAACGACTAAGGATGTGGATGTGTTGTTGCCACTAGGGAGAACAAGATGGTGCTCTGCCCAAATAGGGGTGGTTCTACTGTCTATTTTACACACTTTACTTAATGCAATAGTCTGTTGTTAGAGCTTACTTAGTAGGCTTGTTTGCAGCTTAATACTCATGGTTTGTTTGGATGATATCTCCGTGAGTGGACTATTTAGTCACAGATGCAGTTGGATGGCGGTCTGTGATCTTTGTTGTAATGCCCAATCAATCTCATAGTATTCATCTTGTCTAGTATTTGCATCTTTGTGTGCCTTCTCAATTGTCAATTGCCCAGCTGTATTTGTTTACCCAGCACCTTATTGTCTTGTGGAGAGACACCTCTAGTGAACTGTGGACCCCGGTCCTTCTCTTTATTATTGCTATACAACCTGCTGCTTACGGTTTCCTGTTTTCTTTACTACAAACAAACTCTTTCCATTCGATACAATTAATCCTTTGTTTTCAGCAAGACCAGTGGGATTGACAACCTCACTGTCTAGTTGGGGCAAAGTAATTTGGTTGTGTTGTGCAGGTCTCTACTTCAACCTTGGTGCCATTCTTTGCTTCCTACTGGTTTGATAACCTTAGTTTCATCACCGAGGGAAACTTGCCCGCTGTCCTACATCATACCTTCCTCTTGGGGTTTCCCAACAATCCCCAACCATCATCACTAGGGACATCAAGCACTTTTCTGGCGCCGTTGCCGGGGAAGTAAAGTGGCACTCACAGAAGTTTTTCTTTGTCATCACCTGCTAGACTTTTCTGGCGCCGTGGGGAAGAAGAAGATTTCCACAAGGGGAGTCCTTCACATCCAATCTCTTTATTTTGTTTTCGACTTGCTTAGTTTCTTTAGTTTAGTTTTGCTTGCCTCTTTTAGAAAACCACAAAAAAATTAGTTTCCTTTTTAGTAGTAGCTTAGTTGCTTTGTTTTCTTTAAACATGTTGCTCCCTCAGTTCATGTTTAAAGAACTTTCGATAGTTAGTGGTTCTATAATTGGAAGAGAAAATATAGAAGATTTCTTCAATCATGTTAGTAAGCATGATGACATTGAGGACAAATCCATAGTAGACCTTGCTCCTAATTATGAGATTGCTGCAGCTTCTTTAGTTCACTTATTGGAGGCTATATTTGCTAGTCTTAATCCCATAATGCAGCAATTGTTTCTTAACATTCACAATACTGAGGATGCTAAGAAGAAGGATTTCATCCTAGAAACTTTGCTTAATGAATTTGGTGGTGTTGCTCTAGAAGCTAGAAAAGTGTTTGATCGTTATAAGATGCTAGGCTCTTGTGTAGATGTTATTAGTGTCCTTGAAAAGCTAGAAAAAATCAAAAATAGAGAGGATGTCAAGGTAGCAATACCTTGTAAGCTTGTAGCATTGCATGAAGCCTATGAAAAGAATTTTGATCGGATTGTCCCTGAAAACCCCTTTGACGAAAGTAGCCAACCCTAGAGAGTTGAGAGAGGGAATTCTGAAACCTTTATAGATAAAATACAATGCGTTGTTGAAAAGACCTCTGCTATTGATCTTAATGCTCCTCCACCTGGAAACACTTGACTACACTTCTTTTTTTTTCTGCGCCTAGCGAAAGGCGTTAAAGAAAAGCACTTCTTGGGAGATAACCCATGCTTTATTTTCTGTTGGTTTTCTCTTTTTGTTGAGTCTTGGAAGTTGTTACCTCTATAGCAACCTCTCCTTATCCTTTTTGTTTGGTTTTTGTGCCAAGGATAGCCTCTAATGGAAGAAGGTACAATTTTGGGGAGTTGCTGTCCCGAGACAGATTCTGCGCTGTTACGAAAACAATTCCTGTGCCCAGCCAGAACATCAGAAAATTACGAAATTCAATTATCATGTGCCCCTGGTTTTTGTCTAACTTTCATTAGTTTTGCACTTTTCGATTTGAGTAACAGAAGGTGGTCTAAAAAATTGATCTTTACATGTTGTTCTGTTTTGATAGATTTCTGCCATATTTTGCCTCTAGCCTTTCTACCTTTTCTTTCGAGCTCTAATGAAACGAGGAGCCTCGAGAAGAAGTATCTACAGTATCTATGCTTTATGTATGAGTTTTATTTGTGTTGGAACTGAACCCAAGTTATCCTTTATTTAGATTTACTAATGGTGCTAATTGAGAATTTTGTGAAGTTTTGTATGAAGGAAGTTTTCAAGTGTAGGGAAAGAAGAATGATGAGATAAGATGAAGAATGGATAAACGCTCAAGCTTGGGGATGCCCATGTCACCCCAAGACATATTCAAGAAGTACAAGCGTCAAAGCTTGGGGATAAAAGGCATCCCCTTCTTCATCAACAAAAATATCAGGTCCTGTTTCAGTACACTATATTTTTATTGCTTCATATGTTATGTGTTGTTCTTGGAGTGTCTTTGTTTTTGTTTTTATTTTAGTTTAGTTTGCTGTAGTACTTGGTTAGATCCCAGCTCTTTTGTTTTGGAGAGAGACACGCTCCGTTTTCATTGCCTAGAACACTCTAGTTTCATTCCTATTGCTCTGCGAGTGTTCTCTTTTTGCTAGAACTGCCTTTAGTGTTCGTTTAGTTCAGAACTTTTTAGTTCTTCTTTGTAGTTAGGTGTGTTAAACTCTCTGGTCTTTGATGAGTAGTACCCTTGTGAGTTGTTCCAAATAAGTTGATTGGTGTTGGATTCGAGAAAAAGGCTCTTTGCCAATAGTGGTACAAAAGGTAGCTTGTGTAGACTTTGTCCTAGACTATTTTTGCTTGTCATGCTCATTATGATTAGTGTTTATTGTTGTAGCATGACTTGTTTCAAATAGTTGAGAGTGCATGTTTGGGCCTATTGAATGTTCATGTTTAGCTCTCTGCATGCAATAGCATAGTCTAAGTGGTATTTCTCCTAAGAATGCTATGTTTGGCTGACTTGGCACATGCTTACACCATGTTATGACTGAATCATAGTCAATCAAGCCTCTATGATCACTTAGCTCCTATGACTTGAAATGGCCTTTATGTGTTGGTTAGTAATGCTTTGTCGCTCTGCATGATTATGTCCATTATTGCTCTCTTGGTTGGTCACTCTCAGTCTTTTGCTAGCCTTCATTTGTACTGAGTATGAGCTTTACTCATGCATCCAACTCCCAAAAACCAAAGTTTTGCCAAATGTGTCCACCATACCTACCTACATGTGGTATTTCACCACCACTCCAAAGTAAATTACTTGAGTGCTACCTTTAAAACCTTCAAAATGTACTCATGTTTTGTGTTCCTGTTTAGATCATGAGGATGTATCACTTGTTTTACCGTTTCATTCATGGTTACTTGGCTTCACACCTTGACCAGCATGCATAATGTGCTGGTCCAAAAATCACAAACAGAGCAAGGCAACGGGTGCCCAGCCCAAACTTTCTGAAAAGAAAAGCTTCAAACATATAGACAACCAAAAACTGCTCTGTGCACCATCTTGATGTACTAGAGAACTATCTGGGAGCCACTCTTGAAGCTGGGTAATTGTGAAAGGGATGGTAACTCACTTGATACCATTCGTTGACATGACATACATACCTCTCAAAACCCAATAAGCTTATTCAAATAAGCATGTTTTCTTCTTTTATAAATAAAAAGCTCTAGGACTTGAGTAATCCCTACTTCCCTCTACGAAGGGCCTTTCTTTTACTTTAATGTTGAGTCTCCATCTTCTTGCTTTATGCACCAACTGAAAGAGCATAGTGGTCATTCTTAGTTTTATGTGCAGTGTCCCAAGGTTATTATTAATTACTCATATTGTGCTCTTACATGTGCTTAGGACTATTTGCTTCTAGTCACCAATTATCTTTGAAGGTGTCCTGGCATTTATGTTTTGCCCTCAATATGAAGGACTAACTGATTGCCACTTATGCTATGCTGCTTTTATGTTGAGAGACAAACGTGTTTTCAAGGCTCTTTTATTCATGATCTTCTTGTTTGTTTACTTGTTAATGCCTTGACAATGCTTGCTAAGTCTTTTGATAGATTTATATCTTGCATGACTTGTTTAGAAGTTCTTTGATCCTAGCTCAAAATGCTTTGCATATGGATGTTTGAGATTGTGATAGCATGTCACCTCAAAATTATTCTTTTTATCATTTACCTACTCGAGGACGAGTAGGAGTTAAGCTTAGGGATGCTGATACGTTGCAAACGTATCTGTAATTTTTGATGCTCCATGCTTGTTTATTGCCAATTACTCTATGTTTTACTTGTGCTTCTTGGTGTTTTTATTTGATTTCCTGTCACTAACATATTGACAAGATGCCAAAGTGTCAGTTCCTGTTTTCTGCTGTTTTTGGTTCCAGGAGAGCTGAAAAATAAATATTCTCGGAATTGGAAAAGGAAGTTATTTTACGAAGTTTTACACCAAAAGACTCCAGAAGCCAGAAGGGGACACCTGGGGGAGGCCTGGTGGGCCCACACCACCCCCAGGTGCGGGTACCCCCTGACCACGCCTGGAAAGAGTGTGGCCTACCTGGCACACCTCCGGCTCCGCCCTTTCGCCTATTTATTCACACCGAGGGAAAAACCCTAGATATAGAGCAAAAGTTCCAGAAAGAAGTCCGTAGCCGCCGCCATCGTCTCGGGGAGATCAGAAGCTCTTCCCGGCACTCTGCCGGATGGGAGATCATCACCGGAGGCCTTCTTCATCACCAAGCCCCCCTCCGGAGTGATGTGTGAGTAGTTCACCATAGGACTGCGGGTCGATGGCAGTAGCTAGATGATTGTTCTTGAAGGAAATATGCCCTGAGAGGCAATAATAAAGTTGTTATTAAGCTATTCCATGTTTATGATAGTAGTTTATTTTTCATGCTAGAATTGTATTAACAGGAAACGTTGATACATGTGTGATTAATAAACAAACAAGGTTCCTAGTAAAGCCTCTCTTTTATACTAGCTTGTTGTGTAACGGATGATCATAGGTTTCCTGATCATGAACATCATATGTTGTTAACAACGGGGTCATGTCATTAGAAGAATGATGTGATGAACACTCACCCATTATAAGCTAAGCAACACAATCAAGTCATTAAGTTCAAATTGTTGTAGCAAACAAACAAAGTAACTTTAGTCCTTAGACCATGAGATCATGTCAATCACTTACACCGGAAGAGTGCTTAAGTGACATCAAACGTCACACCGTGAAAGGGTGACTATAAAGGTGAAGCTAGGTATTCTGAAAGTGTGAGTAGAGGCAACATGAATAAAGAATGGGATTTGTCCATCCAGATGACGGAGAGATATACTCTGGGCCCTCTCAGTGATATCACATTAACATCGCTTGCAAGCATGTGACTAGGTCACGGGAATGTTATATCACAGAACGAGTAAAGAGTACTTGTTGGGAACGAGATTGAACAAGGTATAGTGGATACCATTGATCGAATCTCGGACAAGTAAAATATCGCGAGACAAAAGGATTTAGTTACGGCGTTTATGGTTCACGCGATCTGAAGATTAAATCGCTGAATGTGTGGGAGTCAATACGGGTCCCCAGACCCCACTGATGCTTATTGATCAGAGAGGTGTCTCGATCATGTCCACATTAGTCACGAACCGTAGGGTGACACACTTAAGGCAATAGACGCACTTGAGAAGATACGCGACATCGGAAAAAGATTGAGAACATCCGGAAGTGTTTTGGGGATCGCCGGAATTGTTTCGGGAATTTTCACCAGAAGTGTTTCAGGAAAATACTTAAAATGTCAAGGGGCTTTGTACAAATGTTTGTTAATTAATGAATTAACAAAATTCTGTACAAAATGATTAAATTTCGAATTTACACATTTAAAGAAAAGCCTCTTCATTTTTAGTGGAGATTAATGCATGGAAGTGGATTTTAATGGGAGTGGATTTTAATTTCCCATGAGTGGAGGGTGAGTGGGAAATGATGAGAGGAAGAGGTGGGGGCACCACCATGGTGGCTGGCCACCCCTTGGGTCGTCCATCCCCTCCTCCTATAAAAGGAGGGGTGGAGCTCCTCTCCATAACACACCTCATGGCTTGCCCATTTCTCCTCTCCCTCCTAGTTGCATAGTTTCTCCAAGTTCTCGGGTTTCCGGGCTGGCGTAGCCCTGCCCAAGTTAGTTTTCTGAGAGCACCACGCCGTTGTGCTGCTCTAGTAGCTCGGAGGATCTTCTACTTCCGCTGCTCTGCTGGGACGGGGGACGGAGGTCGTCATCAAGCCGTACGTGTGCCCGATCACGGATGCGCTGCTAGTTTGCGGAGCTTCTTCACGATCTTGAGATCGGCAAGTGAACGACTACATCAACAACGAGAATTGATCTCGTAATGCTTTTGGTCTTCGATGGTATGTGATTCCAAGACCTTGGCTACTCGTTGCTTACATCTCCTAGATTAAGATCTTGGTTATTCGCTCATACCATAGGAAAAAAATTGTTTTCTATGCTGCGAACCCATCAGTGGTATCAAAGCCGGATCTATGCATAGATGTGTTGCACGAGTAGAACACATATGAGTATGTGGACGTATTGATCTTCATTGTTGCTACTTCCTAGTTCAGTTCTTGTTTTTGCGGTATAGCAGAATGCAATCTGGCCCGGACCGACTTTACGCTTTATGCGAGACTGGTCTCGCAACACACGTGGTCTTGCACCACGTTTGCGATTTACGGGTGTTAGACTCTTCTACTATAGTGAAGACGGAATTGAACTGGAAGCTGGATAGATTTTTGAAATCTACACGGGGCTCACGGTTATGAACAAGTTCATGGAAGGCGGCCTAAGATTTGATCTTTTTCCGCCGGACACCCCGGAAGAGTTAATAAGCAACAAGTAGATCAACGTTGTGGCTTTGCGTAGGTAAGATGCGATCTTTATGCGTTGCCCATAGAAGCCACGTAAAACTTGTAACAACAAATTAGAGGCGTCTAACTTGTTTTTGCAGGGCTTGTGATGTGGTATGGCCATATGGTTGTCTTAATTTCTGTTAGGCATGTGTGCCTATACACCATGCTTTTGCTTTACTTTATTGCTAAGAAGTAGCTATAGTTGTAGTTGCAACAATATGGTGGATACAACCATGGTGGCACTGAAGAACCTAGGTGCCAAGGTGATGGAGATCACGCCGGTGCGTTCAAGATGGAGATCAAGACGCTGTTGACAATGGCTATACCATGTCACATATTTTAACTGCATGTGATGAGCTAATCCTTTTATGCATCTTGTTTTGCTTAGTTCAACGGTAGCATTTTAAGATGATCCCTCTAAAATAATATCAAGTACCGTTCTCCCATTCTTTGCACCGTCATTAGAATTCTCGTCTGAGTCACATCACCCGTGATGAGCGGGTGTGGCGGGCCACGCGACGTATTCGATGGGTGTAAGCCAGATTTACACACGCAACATTATGGTTATACTTGACGAGCCTAGCATGTGCAGACATGGCCTCGGAACACAGAGCTGTAAGGCAAAGCATGAGTCATATGGATGATATGATGATCATATTGATGCTCGCCATTGAACCTGCACCAACTCACGTGATGATCGGACTTGGTGTAGTGAATTTGGTTCATGTAGTCACCAAAGATAGCCAGAGGGATGCTGTTTTTGAGTGGGAGTTGACATAATAATTTTGAATTAGTTTAACTCCATATATCTATCATAAACATAGTCTAAAATATCTTTGCGTGAATATTTGTAGTATTGGCATCCGTAGTCCACTACACACTAGGCTTGTTAGTTGAGATCAAAACAGTTTGAAATCTGATAGTTACTCTATGGACTGGTACCATATTGTAAGAAAGTAATTATGTCTAGAAAAGTTTAAAGTCCTATAGCAAAATTTCGGTAAGTCTAAAATTGCTCCATGTGATTTGGAATCTAAAATGAGCAACAATTCTAAATTAGTGTCTAAATTCATTCTTGTCTCCATGAAACTCAATTTCGAATTTGTTTGAGATTTGAGGAGTACCATGGAGCTGAAATTTGTTTTCAGAAATGAACAAGGTAAGAGATATGTCTGATATCTAGGACCTTGTTTTAGTTGCAAGTTTGATCAAATTTCAGTGGGAGTACCTAAACTCATATTGGATGAGTATGTACTAAAGATAGAAGATGCTAGGCATCTCAAAATCCAAATTAGTTTGGCACTGATTCATATCCAATCTAATTAAGCCACGGTAGCTTCGTCATGATAGGATTCATGATGAGATGGATAAGTAGTGTAAGTGAATTTGTTCATTGCACTAAAATACTACTAATAGTGAAATCCAGAAGAACATTTTTCATATGATGATTAACTTCAACGTAAAATTCCAAAGGGTGATAGCACTTGACTATTCACGCCTAGGATTTCGATCCAATTTGATTGGCATGAGTGTTGATGTTGAATGCTTCTTCCACATATAAGAGGAAAACCGAAAGAGGAAATGCAAGAATATTTTGGCAGAAAAGAAAAGACTAGAAAGTCTATTCAGGTGTATATGGTTGATATACATTTATAGATATTTTTCTTATTAGTCACATGTTGTAGTTCTTGAGTATTTGTACTGGATTTGTTGGTATGAACTGTCATACAACTAAATACAAGAATTCACTGGCCTAAGTGACTTACGAGGAATGTGGTATCAATACGCAACGCAGATATGATAATTTGTTATTGTATTCATCGTTGGTATTATACCTAGCCCTTGAGATTTATACTAAGAACTTAATAAATTTGTTATTTTGTTCTGGTCTAAACAAAACAAGTAGTTGTTCGAATTTTGACCATGATCCATAGAAGATGGATAAGTTGTTATAAATCTTGTTGGTAAAACTTATATCTATAGTACTGACGCTAAACGCCATAAGGCTAATGATTTGAATTCCACCTAATTGTGAAACCGCCATTTAAGTCATATTAGAAAGAATTACATGAAGAAACTAAATGTTGTTGAATTTTGGAGTCACTTGATTTTGAATCATTTGACGCTAGCAACACATTCTAAAAGGAAAATGACTTGAACTTCGTTCGAGAGGCCTAAGATTGAACGAACGGCTATACATGTTGGAAACTATACATAATTGATGTATGTGATCCATTGGGTGTAGCCATGAGTGGTAGATTCATCTACTTCGCCGATGAGTTGAATATTATATTCGGATATACCCATTTAATGAGAAAGAAGTCTGAAACATTTGAATATGTTCAAAGAATTTCAGCATGACATAGAAAATCATTGTAACTGTAAATATCTATGATGAGTTCATAGAAGGGATTATTTGAGTTACAAGTTTAGCACAAAACATCTGAGTGTCGTGGAATTTATTCTACAACTTATGCCTCCCGAAACACCACAGGAGTGTGGAATATTTGAGAGACATAATCGAACCATGTTTGACATTGGAAGATCAATGATGTAAATTAAAATGAAATGCCATTATATTTTTGAGTACTATGCTTTAGAGACTACGGCTTTTACACTTAAAAGAATACCATCATACACTACTAGAGAAAACGCTACACGAGTAAATGAGGGCTTGAGGCGCATTCTCCAGAAATGCGCCTCCTGTATATTAGACGAGGCGCATGTCCAAAATGCGCCTCGGGTAAGACATGTATAGGAGGCGCATGTCCAAAATGCGCCTCGGGTAAGGCAGGTATAGGAGGCGCATATGTCCAAAATGCGCCTCGTATATTCCATGTGGGTGCCACTCCCTCCCGGCCCCAGGTTACGCGAGGCGCATATGGCATATGCGCCTCCTATACCTGTATATATGAGGCGCATTTCAAAACGAGCCTCGCATAACCTGCATATAGGAGGCACATTTTTGATATGCGCCTCCTATATGCGTTATGCGAGGCTCGTTTTGAAATGCGCCTCCTATAATGCCTCTCAATCCTACCCCCCCCCCCCCGAAAAAACGATAAAAACTTTAAAATCCAAAATCCTTCGACATGCCGGTACCTAATACAACATAGCAATGGTGAAAATTTTAAATTTTGAATTTTGACTTTTTTTCCAAAAAAGTAGTTTGGAAATTCAAACGGCTATAACTTTTGCGTAGGAACTCAGATTTTTTTTGTAATATATGAAAATTTATCAACTCGAGATTTCCAATGTCCCGGCAACCACCTACGCTCGTTTAGACAATTTTTTAGATTTTTTAAAAAATAAAGGGAAATATGAAAGCAGGATGATTTTATGTTTTGATAGGAAAATTTGACTTTTTCGAAATATTTGACTTCCCTATGTTGTTTCTTTGATGTTTTAATTGTTTTGAACTTTTTATACTTTTTTGAAAATTTTCATTTTTTTGAAATTTTTTGTTTAAAAAAAATTCAACAGATTTGCTTGATTCCTAGCATGTTCTTGTTCTAGAGAAGGAGCACTTTTCACATTGCAAATCTGAAAACATGTTTAACACACCAGGATGTGGTTGTCATCCAATTGGTTTGATAATCATGTTTGGATTTTTCTTTTAGCGTCAGTAGTCCGGAGTAGCCGAAGATTTAGACGCGATCATGCATGCATAGAAGGATCAGAATCAAAAAGCTTGCTACGAGCACATTTCACCAACTAAAACAACAGCTGCATGTACGCGATTAATCAAGCTTCACCTAATCCCATGCAAAGCATGCCCGTCTGCGTCACTTGACCCATGCACTGTCGCGTCAGGCAAATTCCACACCACACAGACACAGATGGTTCCAAAACACAACTTTTTTCCACACATACATACTCTCGCGGGCAGGCAGGTTCGGCTACACGAACAAAGATTTTACTAGAGAGAGGGGTACGTGCCCCACTCGACACGCCATGGACGGAACGGATCGACGGTCACGGTAGAAGACTATATAGGTAGGTAGGTTCTCTGGCGACCGGATACATTGACGGTCCAGTACTAACTGACGAACTAATAATGAAGGACTAGTTGTCGACGGAGACGGAGTTGGTCCTGTTCATGCTGCCCTTGAGGAATGAGCTTTTGAGTTTTTTTAAAGTTTTTTTTAAGTTTTTTGAGTCTTTTCGGATTTTTTAAGTTTTTTGAGTTTTTTAAGTTTTTAAATTGTAGGGTTAATAGAGTTGATTGCATAGTATTATCACAAGATGAATGAGGTAAGGAGTGGTGGCTACATGCGAAGGAACATAAAAGTTAAGTGTGCTGGGGGTGGAGTAGTGCTAGGATGGGTGACCGAGCGGGAAGTTTGACTTTGACCTGAGATTAGGGTGATGCAAAAAATCTGAAAAATAGGAAATTCAGAAAAATAGGGAATTTAGAAGAAAAAAAATAAAATTTTGTTTTTGAACCAAATTCAAACGCGGAGCATATGCGAGGCGCATTTTGATATATGCGCCTCTTATAACCTGATTATAGGAGGCGCATTTTGAAATGCGCCTCGAGTAATCAGTTATAGGAGGCGCATATCATATGCGCCTCGGGTAACAGAATACGCGAGGCTTACACTTAGAGGCGCATTTCATATGCGCCTCGAGCACACTAAAAATGCGCCTTGGGTAAGGATTTCTGTAGTAGTGATATTTGATCCATTGAATTGACAACCATATGAGATATGAGACGGGAAGTTACCCAAATGGTCTTTTCGACAATTTTGGTATGCAAATGAGTTTCCAACCAAAATGGATAAATATCTTTGTAGGTTATCCCAAGGAAGCATTGGGAATTCTTTCCACTTTAAGCCAAAGACAAAGTGTTGTTGTCACTGAAAATGGCTTATTTCCGAGAAGGATGTTCTCGCGAAAGTTTTTGAGTGGGAGGACAATAGAAATTCGATAAGTAAGATGAGAAGAGTGGCGCAGGACCAGAATTTGTTCTGGAAGCAGCCACGGAGCCCATGATACCCGCACCTACAAGTCGTTGTAGCTCCGGAGATCAAATTATATATTGAACTCATTAGTCGGGAACGATTTCGTAATCGAATAATAAAGATTTGAGAACGAAGTATTATTGTTGGACAATGATAAAACTGACCATATACAAGGAAGCGATGATGGGCCCTTTGAACTCCGTTAAAATGGCATGACACCATAAAATCCAAGATAGTATTCATGTACGAAATCAAGCTTGGAACTTGGTGAAACATGAATTAGTCTATAAACAGACATGGATATTACATCCATAAAAGGTTCGAGTTGTCGAAAGTTGTTTACGACAAAGTTCAAAAAGTTGACTACTACAATAAGATTTGGATCTTCCGTAGCGATACCTTAAGTCTATATGGATTATTCTAGCAATCGCTGCATATGAGTTATGCCGGGTAACAAAGTTGTGTCCCTTAGTGGGAATGCTAACCAAGGACGTATAGCTGATACATCCAAGGGAGTTGTTGATCCCGAGATAGCTAAGAAAAGGATATGCAAACTTCCATGATAGAAGTACGCATCACGGAGAAGAAATCTTCATTGAATGAAAGTCAAAAGAGTTTTTGATTTCATTATGAACAATGAAGAAGCTTGTTTTTGCAAGAAATTAAGTGGGAGCGCTAAGACATATTCATGAAACTTTATGTGGATGACATATCGTTGACTGAAAGATCATGTATCTTTGCTTGACATAATTAAAAGTTTCACTGAATATAGTATTCACCAAAAGGACATAGACCAAAACCCATGTTAGGCATCTAAGATTCATGGAGATGAATTGATGCGCCTAAAATGTTGGGTCAAAGTACATAAAAGTGATACCGAAGTAGTTCGATATGGAAACGTCAAGAAGTTTTCTTGCCGCATGGCATGTTTAACATGATTTGAGTGTAGTAGACACTTGATGAGTATAGAAGATGAGTGATTTTGATCATTCATAAACACCATGATATGTACACAATCAGATATCCTATGTTGTAATATAGTTATGAGCATCTACTAGAGTGATTCATGTGATGATTACTGGACAACAGTAAAATATTCTTAGATGCTTTGGAAGAACGAAGAATATATTTTGGATGTGAAAGTGACAAACATAACGCTGCATTGTATTGCACCGACAGGGAATTGTGTCACATATCCAAATAAAACTAATTTTGATCTCAATTAGGCTATATGTGTGTTCAATGAAAGTGGCACAATAAGATGGAATGAAGTTCCATGTTGTTTTTTGGATGAGTTCCAAAGTTCAACATTATTACGGATTCTACAAATGAAGGATATGTATACTGTCGTTGTGACAAACGACATACACTACAACCTAAGGCTGAATATATCATTGCTATGAGTAGCAAACGATGGCTAAGTATATCGTTGTTTTGACAACAAATTTTGAGTCGAGAAAGTTCTTTTCAACTTGGTGTAGTTCCATGTGTGTCAGATCTATGAAGCTATATTGTATTTGACAATATGTAACATGATTGAGACCAATGAAGTAAGGTTCCACCATGTGACCAAAACTATACAAAGTCCTGCCTAAACTCATTCGGAATGAGTGATGCGTAGAGACGCAAGGGATATGCAAAGTACATACAGACTTGAAGCGTTCAAAGACGTTGACTGAAAACCTCTTCCACGAGCTAAACATGATCATCATCAGAAGGCCATTGGTGTTGGATCTTTACAAGTGTTAACTAGATTATTGACTCTAGTGCAAGTGGGAGACTGAAGGGAATATGCCCTGAGAGGCAATAATAAAGTTGTTATTAAGCTAGTCCATGTTTATGATAGTAGTTTATTTTTCATGCTAGAATTGTATTAACAGGAAACGTTGATACATGTGTGATTAATAAACAAACAAGGTTCCTAGTAAAGCGTCTCTTTTATACTAGCTCGTTGTGTAATGGATGATCATAGGTTTCCTGATCATGAACATCATATGTTGTTAACAACGGGGTCATGTCATTAGAAGAATGATGTGATGAACACTCACCCATTATAAGTTAAGCAACACGATCAAGTCATTAAGTTCAAATTGTTGTAGCAAACAAACAAAGTAACCTTAGTCCTTAGACCATGAGATCATGTCAATCACTCACACCGGAAGAGTGCTTAAGTGACATCAAACGTCACACCGTGAAAGGGTGACTATAAAGGTGAAGCTAGGTATTCTGAAAGTGTGAGTAGAGGCAACGTGAATCAAGAGTGGGATTTGTCCATCCAGATGACGGAGAGATATACTCTGGGCCCTCTCGGTGATATCACATTAACATCGCTTGCAAGCATGTGTCTAGGTCACGGGAATGTTATATCACAGAACGAGATTGAACAAGGTATAGTGGATACCATCGATCGAATCTCGAACAAGTAAAATATCGCGAGACAAAAGGATTTAGTTACGGCGTTTATGGTTCACGCGATCTGAAGATTAAATCGCTGAATGTGTGGGAGTCAATACGGGTCCCCAGACCCCACTGCTGCTTATTGATCAGAGAGGTGTCTCGATCATGTCCACATTATTCACGAACCGTAGGGTGACACACTTAAGGCAAGAGACGCACTTGAGAAGATACGAGACATCAGAAAAAGATTGAGAACATCCAGAAGTGTTTCGGGGATTGCCAGAATTGTTTCGGGAATTTTCACCGGAAGTGTTTCAGGAAAATACTTAAAATGTCAAGGGGCTTTGTACAAATGTTTGTTAATTAATGAATTAACAAAATTATGTACAAAATGATTAAATTTCGAATTCACACAATTAAGGAAAAGTCTCTTCATTTTTAGTGGAGATTAATGCATGGAAGTGGATTTTAATTCATGGGAGTGGATTTTAATTTCCCATGAGTGGAGGGTGAGTGGGAAATGATGAGAGGAAGAGGTGGGGGCACCACCATGGTGGCTGGCCACCCCTTGGGTCGTCCACCCCTCCTCCTATAAAAGGAGGGGTGGAGCTCCTCTCCAAAACACACCTCATGGCTTGGCCATTTCTCCTCTCCCTCCTAGTTGCATAGTTTCTCCAAGTTCTCGGGTTTCCGGGCTGGCGTAGCCCTGCCCAAGTTAGTTTTCTAAGAGCACCACGCCGTTGTTTATCTCTAGTAGCTCGGAGGATCTTCTACTTCCGCTGCCCTGCTGGGACGGGGGACGGAGGTCGTCATCAAGCCGTACGTGTGCCCGATCACGGATGCGCTGCTAGTTTGCGGAGCTTCTTCACGATCTTGAGATCGGCAAGTGAACGACTACATCAACAACGAGAATTGATCTCGTAATGCTTTTGGTCTTCGAGGGTATGTGATTCCAAGACCTTGGCTACTCGTTGCTTACATCTCCTAGATTAAGATCTTGGTTATTCGTTCGTACCGTAGGAAAATTTTTGTTTTCTATGCTGCGAACCCATCAGTTCTCTCCATTGTATGAATCTCATGAGCTGCCTAACATGATTGAGATCATCTTATTACTGTGCTTCATGTATGAATCTTGTGAGCTGCCTAACATGATCAAGATCATCTTTATGTAATGTTACTTGTGTTGGTTTGTTGGGATCTGACTAGATATTGAGTACAATGTTCAAGTAGAGTATAGATCTTGAGTCTCTCTTTGAATAGATCTTGAATCTATTTGGTGTTATTGTGATCTTGCATGCTCTTTGTTGTTAGTGGTTGCTCTGGCCAAGTAGTTGCTTTCAACTCCAAGATTGAGTATTTATGCTAGATAGTTGGTTCATGCCTCCAGTAAGCCTGGGCTCGAGCGACATAAACGACTAAGGATGTGGATGTGATGTTGCCACTAGGGAGAACAAGATGGTGCTCTGCCCAAATAGGGGTGGTTCTACTGTCTACTTTACACACTTTACTTAATGCAATAGTCTGTTGTTAGAGCTTACTTAGTAGGCTTGTTTGTAGCTTAATACTCATGGTTTGTTCGGATGATATCTCCGTGAGTGGACTATTTAGTCACAGATGCATTTGGATGGAGGTCTGTGATCTTTGTTGTAATGCCCAATCAATCTCATAGTATTCATCTTGTCTAGTATTTGCATCTTTGTGTGCCTTCTCAATTGTCAATTGCCCAGCTGTAATTTGTTTATCCAGCACCTTATTATCTTGTGGAGGGACACCTCTAGTGAACTGTGGACCTCAGTCCTTCTCTTTACTATTGCTATACAACCTGCTGCTTACTGTTTCCTGTTTTCCTGTTTTCTTTACTGTAAACAAACTCTTTCCATTCGATACAATTAATCCTTTGTTTTCAGCAAGACCAGTGGGATTGACAACCTCACTGTCTAGTTGGGGCAAAGTAATTTGGTTGTGTTGTGCAGGTCTCTACTTCAACCTTGGTGCCATTCTTTGCTTCCTACTGGTTCGATAACCTTGGTTTCATCACTAAGGGAAACTTGCCTGCTGTCCTACATCATACCTTCCTCTTGGGGTTTCCCAACAATCCTCAACCATCATCACTGGGGACATCAAATGGAGAGTGGCGCAACAATGGAAGATGTTCCAAGGTTGACTTCACCAGTTGAAGAGAGAGCTAATGATCAAGATCATGAAACTCCAGCAGAGGAGACTACCAAACCTCACAGGTCAACACGGACACGTGCAGCTCCTGAGCTGTACGGTGACCCTGATTTGAACTTCATGGTAGATGAATACGATGTCCCTGCGACATATGAAGAAGTGATGATGAGCCCAGACTCCAACAAATGGCTTGAAGCCATGAAATCCGAAATGGGATCCATGTACGAAAACCAAGTGTGGACTTTGGTGGACCTTCCCGATGATTGAAATGCCGTTGAGAATAAATGCATTTTCATAAGAAACACTGACACTAATGGTAATGTGACCGTCTATAAAGCTTGACTTGTCGCAAAATGTTTTGGACATGTTCAAGGACATGACTACGATGAGACTTTCTCACCCGTAGCGATGCTAAAGTCGGTTAGGATTTTGTTAGCAATTGCCGCATATTATGATTATGAAATCTAGCAAATGGATGTCAAAATGGAGTTCCTCAATGGTAATATTGAGGAAGAGTTGTATATGATACAGCCCAAAGGTTTTGTCGATTCTGAAAATGCTGACAAGGTATGCAAACTTCAGCGATCCATCTATGGACTGAAGCAAGCATCCCGGAGTTGGAATCTCCGCTTTGATGAGGTGGTCAAAGGGTTTGGATTTTTCCAAACTTTTGGAGAAGCTTGTGTTTACAAGAAAGTGAGTGGGAGGTATGTAGCATTTCTAATACTATATGTGGATGACATACTGATGATTGAAAATGATACAACACTTTTAAAGAGTGTAAAAGGTTATCTGAACATCAAATTTTCAATGAAGGACCTTGGTGAATCAGCGTATATTCTAGGAATAAAAATCTATAGAGATAGATCAAGACGCTTGATTGGGATTTCACAAAGTACATACCTTGACAAGATTCTAAAGATGTTCAGAATGGACCAAAGTAAGAAAGGAATCTTACCTATGTTGCAAGGCGAAGTGTTGAGTAAGACTCAAGCACCAGCGACAACAAAAGATAGAGAGACAATGAGCAATGTCCCCTACACCTCTGCGGTAGGATCTATCATGTATGCTATGCTATGCACTAGACCGGATGTGACACATGCTATTAGCTTGACTAGCAGGTACCAATCTGATCCAGGTTTGGAACACTAGATGGAGGTCAAGCACATCCTAAAGTACTTAAGAAGGACTAAGGAAATGTTTCTCGTATATGGCGGTGAAGAGGAGCTCACCGGAAAGTGTTACGTCGATGCTAGCTTTTACACCGATCCGGATGACTCTAAGTCGCAATCCAGATACGTTTTTATAATGAATGGAGGAGTGCTCAGCTGGAGAAGTTCCAAGCAGTCAGTGGTAGCGGGATCAATAACAGAAGCAGAATATGTTGCAGCTTCAAAAGCAGCTTCAGAAGCGGTTTGGAGGAAGGCATTCATTACTGAACTTGGTGTGGTCCCTAGCGCATCAGATCCCATGGTCATTTATTGTTACAACAATGGTGCCATTGCCAATGCCAAGGAACTAAGGTCTCACCAGAAAGGCAAACATATCAAGCGACGATTTCACTCCATCCGTGAACATGTCAAGGAAGGGGATGTAAACATTTGCAAAATACACACACACACACACCTGAATGTGGCAGACCCATTGACTAAGGCTCTCCCTAGGGCGAAACATGATCAACACCGAAACACCATGGGTGTTAGATTCATCACTATGTAATCTAGATTATTAACTTTACTGCAAGTGGGAGACTAAAAGGAATATGCCCGAGAGGCAATAATAAAGTGGTTATTATATATTATTCCATATTTATGATAGATGTTTATTTCTCATGCTAGAATTGTATAAATCCTAAACGTTAATACATGTGTGACAAATAAACAAATAGGAGTTCCTGTAGAGCCTCTCATATAACTAGCTCGTTGATTAACCGATGATCAAAGGTTTCATGATCATGAACATTGGATGTTGTTAATAACATGGTCATGTCATTAGGAGAATGATACGATGAACACCACACCCATAGTAAGCTAAGCAATACAATCAAGTCATCAAGTTCAAATTGTCTTAGTACTCAAACAAACTAGCTCTAATTCTTAGACCATGAGATCATGTCAATCACCGACACCGGAAGAGTTTCTTGATAGCATCAAGCGTCACACCGTCATTGGTTGGCTAAAAAGGTGATCTCATCAGGTATTCGGAAAGTGTTGGTTGAGGCTCATGGATCAAGAGTGGGATTTGTCCATCCAGATGACGGAGATATATACTCTGGGCCCTCTCGGTGATATAACATTGACACCGCTTGAAAGCATGTGACTAGGTCACAAGAATGCCATATCACAGAACGAGTAACGAGTACCTATCAGTAACAAGATCGAACTAGGTATGATAGATACCAATGATCATATCCCGGACAAGTAAAATATTGCGAGACAAAAGGATTTAGCTACACCGCTGATGGTTCACACGATCTCAGAATTTATCTTTGGATTTGCAAGAGCCTTTATGGATTTTCCAGATCCCGCTGTTGACTATTAATCGAAGAGGGGTCTCGATTATGTCTGCAATATTCACGGACCTTAGGGTGACACACTTAACGTTAGTTGACGCATTTGAGAGGATACGAAAACACTGAAATAATTTGGAAATCATCGGAGAGGTTTTTGGGAAAACCATCAGAAGGAGTTCTGGGTAATATCCACTATATGCAAGGGGCTGTTTAAATAATGTTTGTTACTCCCTCCATCACGGTTTAGAAGGCGCGCTTGAAAATTCTCTGGGACCTAGGTGGTTATCTATTGGTTATGAGATGGGCTAAAAATAGCATTCACACTACGCATGCATATAGAAATAGTATATCGAAGTACTAATTAGCAACTAGAAATAAATGCAATGCGCCCTAAACCTTGTCTATTGTGAAAACGCACGCAAATTTAACTGTGTCTTCTAAACTGTGACGGAGGGGGTAATTGAATTAACAAATATTGATAAAATTCTTAAATATGTTTTCATTTATGAATGGAAACCCCCTTGGTTTAATTGGAGGAGTTTCTACTCAGATTAAACACCATAATGCATTTAGTGAATAAAGGAGGTTAAGAGGATGGAGTTGATGAGTAGGGAGGGGAAGGGGCACCCCCCATGGCCGACGCCCCCCTTGGGCTGCCTCCCCTCCTCTCCTATATAATTAAGGAGGGGTAGAGGACCTCTCCTCCTTGCTCTTTTTGGCCCAGCCATCCCTCTCTTTCTCCCTTCCATAGTTGCTGTCCAAAATTCTTTGAAATCAACCTAAGATAAATATCTTAGAATTTCTTCCAAGTTTACAATATATCTATCTTTGCGGCATAGAGAGATTTTATAGAGATCTGGCTATCCGCGGTCCTTCTGGTGGCTCATAGCTTATCCGGTTGTCAGATCAAAGATGTGCTTCAGTTCAATGGATCTTTCTGTAGTGAAGCAATATATCCCTTGTGAAAAAAGTAGAATTTTTCAGATATATGAAAATTCTAAAGTGAAATTCATGTGAAAATTCTTAAGTGAAATTCATATGAGAAACCTAAATTCAATAATAAAATTACTTAAATACACTGGAAGAGTTTATCAAAACTATTTGCAAATAATCTCTTCAAATCATCTGGAGTTTAAAACATTGTCTTCTATTTGTACAATGCCGTTTCTTCAGAACCCGAGCTCCAGGGTCAAGTAAACCTTCGAATTGCATTACCTTGCAATTTCCAGGCAAGTTCATTCTTGCTCATGTCCATTGCCTTTTTTCAAAAGTACATTTGAATAGTACTTCATACCACTTGCATCAAAATACTGCTTTAAAATAAAATGGTGGATGATGGAACCATCGATTGGTTATACGATCGAAGTATCATATGGTGGAGGTGGTTCCATTGTACCGGGAATATATATGATTTAATAACAACTCTAATCGGTCATTCCAAACCGTCATATAAACTGCGCTAACCACAAATCTTGGTATGGGACAAGCGAATCTGAAGTTACTTCTGAGTTCCGTATATCCTCGGAGGCGTAGCCATATTGAAATTCCTTTCAAGGAAAATGAATTAATGGGAGCCCATGGTAAACGTCCCTACACGGTTTATAGACAACAAACCATGGGAACTATGTGGTCTCATTTGTGCCCAGCATAAGCAACCCACTGATTGCCCTCAATGGACCCGTTGGGAAACCCCAAGTTTAAGGTGAGATGAGTGCAGCGGCAAATTTCCCTCAATTATGAAACCAAGGTTGAATCGACCAGTAGGAGGAAGGAAGCACTTCTCAAGGTTGAAGCTAGCTGACTTTTGGCAGGCGCTGTACCAGCGTCAGCGACAATGTGGAGACCTGCACACAAACAACTAATCTACTTTGCCCCAATGGAACAGTCAGGTTGTCAATCCCACTTGTCTCGCTGAAAACAAAGGGTTAAACGTATAGTGTGTATGAAGTTTGTTTGCAATGAATAAAAAGCAATGGCGCCAGAAAAGTGTGCCGCTGGAAGAAAAGCAACGGTGCCAGAAAAGTGTCTGGAAGCAAGATTGTATTATCAATGTAAAAGAAAGGACCGGGGTCCACAGTTCACTAGAGGTGTCTCTCCATAACAGATAAATAACATGTTGGGTAAACAATTACAGCCGGGCAATTGACAAATACAGAATGCACCATAATGCATGTACATGGCATGAAGACTACTGTGAGATTTGATGTGGGCATTACAACATAATACATAGACCGTCATCCAGCTGCATGTATGACTAATAATCCACCCTCAGAATATCATCTGAACAACTTTGGGTATTAAGTTGTAAGCAACAGATTATCGCAGTAAGCAAAGTGTGTAAAGTAAACAATAGAATTATCATTGGATAAAGCAATGTTGTTTTCTCCCTAGTGGCAATAGCACATCCACAACCTTAGAAGTTGATGTCACTCTTGCCCTGATTAAATGGAGGCATGAACTCACTATCTAGCATAAATACTCCCTCTTCGAGTCACAAGCAACTACTTGGCCAAAGCAACTACTAGAAACGGAGAGCATGCAAGAACATAAATAACACATAAGATAGATCTATAATCAACTTGACATACTACTCAATATTCGTCGGATCCCAGCAGACACAACATGTAGCATTACATAAAGATGATCTTGATCATGTTAGGTGATACGTTGCAAACATATCTATAGTTTTTTATGCTCCATGCTTGTTTATTACCAATTACTCTATGTTTTTACTGAGCTTCTGGGTGTTTTTATGGATTTTCTATGACTAACATATCGACAAGATGCCACAGTACCAGTTCCTTGTTTTCTGTTGTTTTTTATTCCAGAAAAGTTACAAAGGAAATATTCTCGGAATTGGACGAAACTTGATGGAAGTCCCTATTTTACCCCAAGACTCCAGAAGCCAGAAGGGGACCCTGGGGGTGGCCTGGGTGGACCACACCACCCCCAGGCACGGGTGGGGCCCTGGCCACGCCTGGCCAGGGTGTGGCCCACCTCCGGCTCCGCCCTTTCGCCTATATATCCCCCCGAGGCAAAAACCCTAAAAATAACCCCGAATCATCCAGAAAAGTTCTACCGCTGCCGTCACATCGAAGCCAAGTTTTGGGGGACAGAAGTCTCTGTTCCGGCACCCTGCCGGGACGGGGAAGTGCCCCCGGAACGATCTCCATCGACTCCACCACCATCTTCATCGCCATTGCTGACTCCTATGATGAGGAGTGAGTAGTTCTCCCTGGGGCTGCGGGATCTATAGTAGCTATGTGGTTCATCTCTCTCTCTCTCTCTCTCTCTCTTATGATGTGATCTTTACGTGATCATGAGCTTTGTAATCTAGTTGAACATGTAGATGTTACTCTTGTGATCCATGCTATGCGACCTTTAAGGATTGCTTCGGCAGTCCTACGCAGTGAGGAAGTGGTGTTCGTTATCCAACCGGAGAGTAGTTAAGAGTAGCATCGTGAAGTGCTAGCATCTATGTATTCAATTACATTATTATTGTTGCGGGTGTCCACTAGTGAAAGTAGGATCCCTAGGCCTTGTTTCCAACCATTGAAACACCGTTTCCATTCAGTTCTGTTACATGTTTGCCTGATGCCATTATTATTTTAGATTGCCATCATCACTTATATTCATCCATACCACTTGTATTTCACTATCTCTTCGCCGAACTAGTGCACCTATACATCTGACAAGTGTATTAGGTGTGTTGGGGACACAAGAGACTTCTTGTATCTTAATTGCAGGGTTTCTTGAGAGGGATATCTTTGACCTCTACCTCCCTGAGTTCGATAAACCTTGGGTGATCCACTTAAGGGAAACTTGCTGCTGTTCTATAAACCTCTGCACTTGGAGGCCCAACACTGTCTACAAGAGTAGAAGCATATGTAGTCATCAAGCTCTTTTCTGGCGCCGTTGCCAGGGAGGTAAGGTACAAGGTACTCACATCCTGTGTGAGTGCTCGAAGGTATTTCCTTTAGATTCTGCAATTAGATCTTTTTGTTTCTTGTTTTCACTAGTTAGGCTTAATGGAAAACAACAACAAAATTAGAGAGCTTTATAGTCTTTATCTTGAGTTAGGACATGAGGTGTTTGAAGAGAAAATTAGGAGACCTATGGAGCTTTATTTGCATGCTAATAGCAATGTTATTAGTATGAATTCTTTGAACACCATTGTTGCTAATGCTATGGAAAAGTCTATGCTTGGGGAGGCTTGTTTTGATGGGCATGATCTTTTTAGTCCCCCAAGCACGGAGGAGAAAATTTACTTTGACCATACTATACCTCCTATATATGATGATTACAATGATGGTTATGATATTTTCAGTCCACCTACTATTGAGGAGAAAATCAGGTTTTATTACAATATGCCTCCTATATTTGATGATTATGGTGATGAGAATAGGTATCTTGTTGAATTTGCTCCCACTACTTGTGTGGAGAGTAATAACTATTTTATGCATGTGGCTCATGACAAGAATGTTATATGTGATAGTTATATTGTTGAGTTTGTTCATGATGCTACTGAAAGTCATTATGAGAGAGGGAAACATAGTTTTGTGCATCTCAGTAATATTAAGTTTCCCCTCTTTATGTTGAAAATCTTGAAGTTGCACTTGTTTTGCTTTCATATGCTTGGTACTATGTGCTTCTTTGATTTATTTTCTTACAAGATTCCTATGCATAGGAAGTGGGTTAGACTTAAATGTGTTTAATATTTGCTTTTCGATGCTCTCTTTTGCTTCAATTCATATTTTTATGTGAGCATCTTCTCAACTTTCTGCGCAGAAAACAAGATCCAATCAAGTATTTTCTGCGCCTAGCTGAAAGGCGTTAAAGAAAAGCACTTCTTGGGAGATAACCAATGCTTTATTTTCTGTTGCTTTTCTCTTTTGTTGAGTCTTGGTAGTTGTTACCTCTGTAACAAACGCTCCTTATCCTTTTTGTTTGGTTTTTGTGCCAAGGATAGTGAGGGAGTCCTGGATTAGGGGGTGTCCGGATGGCCGGACTATACCTTCAGCCGGACTCCTGGACTATGAAGATACAAGATTGAAGACTTCGTCCCGTGTCCGGAAGGGACTTTCCTTGGCGTGGAAGGCAATCTTGGCGATGCGGATATTCAAGATCTCCTACCATTGTAACCGACTCTATGTAACCCTAACCCTCTCCGGTGTCTATATAAACCGGAGGGTTTTTAGTCCGTAGGACAACATACACATCAACAATCATACCATAGGCTAGCTTCTAGGGTTTAGCCTCTCTGATCTCGTGGTAGATCTACTCTTGTACTACCCATATCATCAATATTAATCAAGCAGGACATAGGGTTTTACCTCCATCGAGAGGGCCCGAACCTGGGTAAAACTTCGTGTCCCTTGCCTCCTGTTACCATCCGGCCTAGACGCACAGTTCAGGACCCCTACCCGAGATCCGCCGGTTTTGACACCGACATTGGTGCTTTCATTGAGAGTTCCTCTGTGTCGTCGCCGTTAGGCTTGATGGCTCCTACGATCACCAATGGTGATGCAGTCCAGGGTGAGACCTTCCTCCCCGGACAGATCTTCGTCTTTGGCGGCTTCGCACTGCGGGCCAATTCGCTTGGCCGTCTGGAGCAGATCAAAAACTACGCCCCTGGCCATCAGGTCGGATTTGGAAGTTTAAACTACACGGCTGACATCCGCGGGGACTTGATCTTCGACGGATTTGATCCACTGCCGAGCGCGCCGCACTGTCACGACGAGCATGATCTAGCTCTGCCGCCGAACAGTGCCCTGGAGGCCGCACCCGCATCGGCTCCGACCCTTAGTTCGGAGCCAACCGCGCCGATCGAGGATGGGCGGTTGGACGCCACCTCGTGGGCTGCGACCCCAACGGCGGTTGAGCCAAACACCAGCCCCGCATTCTGCGAGACTCGTGACTCCAAGGAGCCGGACTCCTCTCCGTACTCCGAACACTCCACGCCCCTGCCGACCGACTCCGATCGGGCGCTGATCATGGAGTTTACTGCCGCGGACATCTTTCAGCACTCGCCTTTTGGCGATATTCTGAAGACACTAAAGTCTCTCTCTTTATCAGGAGAGCCCTGGCCGGATTACGGTCAGCAAGGTTGGGATGCAGACGATGAAGAAATTCAAAGCCCACCCACCACCCACTTTGTAGCCACTATCGACGATTTAACCGACATGCTTGACTTCGACTCTGAAAACATCGACGGTATGGATGACGATGCGGGAGGCGAAGAAGAACCACCACCCACAGGGCGCTGGACATCCACCTCAACATGTGACATATACATGGTGGACGCACCAAAAGATGACGACGAGGAGCGGAAGGACGCACCGAAGGCTTGTTCCCTCGAGAAGCAGTCAAAGCGGCGACGCAAGCGCCGCCCCAAATCCTGCCTCGACAGAAATAGCGATCACACAGACCCAGCGCTGGAGCAGGGCGAACCACTACCGGACAACGGCAATCCGGATAATCAAACCGAACAAACAAATTCCATCAAGGATAATAGTCCGGACGACATAACACCGGACAGGCACCCAGAGCAGCAGAATGCCCGTAAAAGGCTTGTTGCCACCGCGAGGAGTCTTAAAAAGCAGAAGCGAAGGCTCAAGGCTGCGCAAGACACACTCCAAATCAGATGGAGTAAAATACTCAACACAGCAGCGAGGTACGGCGACAATCGCCCCTCCAAGAGCTACCCAAAGCGGAAGCTGCTACCTGAATTCGGTGAGGAGGCCTCAGACCCCCCAAAACTAAATATCAAAGCAGTCACCCGGCCGGATAGACGACCCCACTGCCAACACAGAGCGGCAAATAATGCCACTCACAATATAACACGCGACCCATGCGAGGGCTCGCACCCAAAGGACGACGCAGCAAGATCCATCTATGGACCACGCCAGCGTGCCCCAGCATACAAGGCAACACAAACATCCGAACAAAACGGTACACCCAGATACAGGGGTGCCGCACACCCCCTATGTTTCACCGATGAGGTGTTGGACCATGAATTTCCAGAGGGATTCAAACCCGTAAACATAGAGACATACGACGGAACAACAGACCCTGGGGTCTGGATTGAGGACTACATCCTTCATATCCATATGGCTCAAGGAGATGATCTCCACGCCATCAAGTACTTACCCCTCAAGCTCAAGGGGCCAGCTCATCACTGGCTTAAAGGCCTCCCCGAAAGCTCCATTGGAAGTTGGGAAGAGCTCGAAGACGCCTTCCGGGCAAATTTTCATGGGACTTATGTCCGACCCCCGGATGCGGACGATTTGAGTCATATAACTCAACAGCCCGGAGAGTCAGCCCGAAAGCTTTGGAACAGGTTTCTTACTAAAAATAACCAGATTGTCGACTGTCCGGACGCCGAAGCCTTGGCAGCTTTTAAGCATAGCGTCCGTGACGAATGGCTCGCCAGACACCTCGGCCAAAACAAGCCGAGAACGATGGCCGCATTAACAAGCCTCATGACCCGCTTTTGCGCGGGTGAGGACAGTTGGCTAGCCAGATGTAGCACCAGCGACCCCAGTACATCTGAGGTTAGAGATGGAAACGGGAAATCACGGCGCAACAGCAATAACAAACGCCGGAATAAAGAAGACAGCACGAAGGGCACGACAGTAAACACCGGATTCAAAAGCTCTCGGCCAGGTCAGCAAAAGCCGCCCCCTAAAGACACCAGGGATGAACTGTCCAGCCTCAACAAAATTCTGGACCAAGTATGCCAGATCCATAGTACCCCTGGCAAACCTGCTAATCATACCCACAGAGAATGTTGGGTCTTCAAGCAGTCCGGCAAGCTAAATGCTGTACACAAGGGGGAGGATACACTAAGTGAAGACGAGGACGAACCTCCCAAGTGATACATGGGGGAGCAAAAGAAATTTCCACCCGAAGTCAAAACAGTAAACATGTTACACGTGATCAAGGGAAAAACAACGCGGCACTCCAAGGAAAAAACACCCAAGTGCCTGTCACCGCGAGATCCTGCCACTGGTCGTCTCAACCGATCACCTTCGACCATC
The DNA here is from genome assembly GCF_056163025.1 of Triticum urartu. Classification (NCBI taxonomy): domain Eukaryota; kingdom Viridiplantae; phylum Streptophyta; class Magnoliopsida; order Poales; family Poaceae; genus Triticum; species Triticum urartu. The sequence continues at coordinate 566,422,383 of NC_141874.1, forward strand.
ACGATTACTCAGCAAGTATCCGGCGTGCAGGACGGGCTGCCCTGGTACTAGACCCAGTAATTGGCGGATATCACTTCGCACGAGTCTTGATGGACGGTGGCAGCAATCTAAACCTAATATATCAGGATACAATCCGCGGGATGGGGCTAGACCCAACAAACATTTGCCATAACAATACTACCTTTAAAGGAGTAACGCCAGGCCCAAGGGCTCGTTGTATGGGCTCCCTCCTATTACAAGTTATATTCGGCTCCCCCGATAACTTCCGTAGCGAGCATTTAACCTTCCACATCGCTCCGTTCCAAAGTGGCTATCAAGCACTACTCGGACGCGGAGCTTTCGCTCGCTTTAATGCAATACCACACTATGCCTCCCTCACACTCAAGATGCCCATTCCACGTGGCATCATTACAGTGAACGGAAATATCAAGCGATCTCTGCGCACCGAAGAGAGTGCGGCTGCCGCCGAAGAGAGTGCGGTTGCCTTGGCAGCCGCACACTGAAAGTGCCCGGACCGGTGAAAGCGTCCAATAGGCCGTCAAGACCTCGGACTAATCAAGTCCGGCGCCGCTATTTTTACCGAATAAATGGTCACACCCCTATTTGTCAAAACAAGGGGCTCAACGCGCGCGGACAAGTGGCAATCTTTTCTCATCTCGAATTATACATAGCTTCTTTAAAAACTATCTTTTTGCACGACAACTTTTTCACTTACATTCCTCTCTTTTACAGATGATCATCGTGCTACACCCGTCCAGGATACGGCACAACGGAGACACAGGCGCAGACGTGCAGCAGGGACCCGCTCCAAGGATTCTTTTTAGATTAAGACCCTGCGTAAACCTTTTTTACTGTCTCTTGTTGATACATATCCACCGTTGAGAAGGATGCTGACGTCTTGGCATGTGGCCATGCCAGAACAATGCACGTACCTGGACACAAGGGGCTTCTTACAAAGGCCATTATTTAGGCCCGGTTTATACCACAAAGACCGAATACCTTAGGGAGTGTTCGGCGTCGCAAGTTTGGCCCTATATGCATCAGCTCCGAATCATTGTCTTTGGTCAAATGTTGGGTTTGCCCGGCTCCTGTGTTTTGGTGCCTTATGTTCCGCTTTACCGGCTAAGGTAGCACCAGGAGAACTACTGCGATTGTGCCCTGGTTCATCCGGACGAGCACCTCAGTAGAGAAAGCCGAAAACTGACTGTCATGATCTAGCGTGAGACTGGTCAACCACTCTATGACCCATGGGAATGTTAGAATTCCTCCGCCTTGACGAAGGGCCGTTTCCCGGCCAGACATGTACGCACCCCGGGATCGGGAGAGTGCGGAGCCACCAGGGGCTATCTAGTAGCCCCACTGTCAAACTCCTATGGCTAAGTGAAAGTGCTAAAGCATTATAGTTCGGTTGCCTCGCTTGCTCCGCTATCACCTCCTTAATAGGACCAAGACGTTGGGTTAAGTGTGAACGCGTGTTTTTTTGCAAGCACCTCCGCATTATATGCGTGGGGGTTGAAGCCGACGGCTGCAATCTTTCAGGTTATACACATGTATACATAAACGGCCGCCCAGGAGGTATCATATTACTTTCAGGCAAAAGTATAAAAATAGCCTTATAAAATTTTATAAAAGCATTTCGCTTACAATGAGATTACATATCACTCAAACATAATATTTTTTGAGCACTGGGTCTCTATCAAACGAGCACCCTCAAGAGCCTCTTCAAAGTGGTGCTCAGCAGCCATTCGGCCTATGGCCGAATCCCGCGCTGCCATAGTGGTAGCATCCATCCCCGCCCAGTATGTTTTTACACGGGCAAAGGCCATCCGTGCGCCCTCTATGCACGCCGACCTCTTCATCGCATTAATGCGCGGCATCACGTCAAGGAATTGCTACACCAAGCTGAAGTAGCTGTTTGGTTTTGGCCTTTCCGGCCATAGCTGATCCACAATAGACCTCATGGCGAGTCCGGACAACCTATTCAGTTCAGCCCATTCGGCTAATTGGTCAGTCAATGAAAGCGGACGCTCAGGAGAATGGAATTGTGTCCAAAACAGCTGGTCCACTTCACGGTCCGTTTGACCCTGGAAGTACTTGGCCGCATCGGCAACGCTCGTCGCCAAATCCATATACACATCCTACGAACTCCACAGCCGATCCAGAGGGGCATACCGTGGATCTCCGAACTTCCTCCGTAACATAAAGGGTTTTCCAGCTACAATATCCCCGGCTTCCCGCAGCTCCTCCTTCTTCGCCCTCATAGCAAAGCGGATGTCTTTTTTAGTCGCAGCAACCTTCTCCAGGTCCGATGCCTTGGGTAGGTTTTCTTTTTCAAGAACCCGGCAATGGTCAGTGGTGGCTTTTAATCTATGGCCATCTTATCTCGGCTCTCGCCATGAGCGGCCTTCTCGGCCTTTATCTCTTCGGTCTCCTTCAAAGCAGCCGCATTACCAATCCTCGCTTGTTCCTTGGCTCAGGCAAGTTCTGCCCGCAAGGCTTCAACAGTGGCAGCTCCATCTGCAGTCACAACATATTAAAGATACTGGCATCATGCTGCTCTTACTATGTGGCGTTTACCAGATAAGGACACTTACCCTGTGCATCGTCAAGCCTTTTGTTAACAAGCTCGATGTCGGCGTCTGCCGCATCCAACTGCCGTTTCAAATGGGCAAACTCGCTAGTCTGGCTAGCCACCGGAGCTTCCATCACCTGCACATAGAGGCAGTATGTTTATTACCTGGGAATTTGATCCTCTATTCGTCGTCGTTTCCGACGACAACCAGAGTCTCAGGGGCTACCATCTACACAGGGCACACTTAGCATGTGCAGGACTATCATACATTATTTTACGTACCTCAAAGCCTGTCAGTAGACTCATAAACGCTTCATGCAATCCGCTTTCGGCGGACAAGATTCTCTCCATCACCGTATTCATTAGTATACGGTGTTCATCTGAGATGGCCGCTCGCCCCACCAACTCCCTCAGAACATCCGATCGCACACCAGACGGTGCCGGACTCTTCTGTCTGCTCTCTTCGGGAGCCGGACATTGAGAGCTTCGGGGGTCGATGGGATTATCTTCTGGCCTCACCGGACTTGGAGAGGCCCTCCGTGACGACACTTCGGGGTCGCCCGCTTCTGGAGCAGAGGAGTCCGGAGGAGGCGTTTCGCTCTCCATCATCTCTGGAAGAAGATCCCCCGAAGATGAGCTCATTTGAGAGGGGCTAAGGCCCGAACTGCAAAACATATGCGGTGGTTATTTTCTCAGAAGAAAAAGGTGGCATACCTGTACTATTAAAGTATTTGGGTCACTTACGACTCGCTGGAGAGTTGACCTCCCCGCGGACTTTGTGCGGCAAAAGCACCCCCCGAGGTAGGACCCTCTGTGGAAGACTTCTTCTCCCGTTTGGAAGCTTCGGCTTCCGGATCCCCGGGCGAGGTCCTTTTCCTCCTTCGGTCGTCTTCCTTCATGGAGACGCTTGCTCCCTTGATTGGAATGGGCAGCATTGGGGGCCCGCGTCCGCCCATATTATCCTCCCCAGTATCTTCCTTCAAGGGCTCCGGGCAAGGTGCGACCTGGAGCATCTTTTCCAATACTGGATTGTCCAAACCCTCAGGGAGGGGGGCCGAACACCGAATCAACTTCGCCTTTGTTAGCCAGTCCTGGTCAAAAAGCGAACTCTCAGAAATAACTTCGATAAATAAGAGATAGTATGTTCGGCCGGAAGATTCCTTACCTGTTCGGCGGCGTGGTTACTGCTCAGGCCCACGTCCTTGGTAATTTCCGGATACTCTACTTGAGGTCCGAAGAATGACTTGTACATATCCTCGTGCGTCAGGCCGAGGAAATTTTGGATGACCCGCAGTCCCTCGGGATTGAACTCCCACAAGCGAAGGGGCCAGCGTTTGCAAGGCTGGACTTGACGAACCAGCATAACTTGTATTACCGCAACCAAACTGAAATCTCCATTGAAGAGATCTCGAATGCGGCTTTGCAGTATAGGCACGTCCTTGGCCGGACCCCAGCTCAGACCTCTGCTGATCCATGACATCAGTTGTGGTGGAGGACCCGAGCGGAAAACAGGGGCGACCGCCCACTTGGCACTTCTAGGAGCGGTGATATAGAACCACTCCTGTTGCCACAACTCAGACACCTCTGGAATGGAACCTTTGGGCCATGGAGCTCCCGTCATCTTGTGTATTGAGGCACCTCCACACGCCGCATGTTGCCCCTCGATCATCTTCGGCTTTACTTCAAAAGTCTTGAGCCATAGGCCAAAGTGAGGGGTAACCCGGAGGAAGGCCTCACACACGACAATGAAAGTCTGGAGCTAGATCATGGAAGTCTAGCCCGTAATAAAACATCAAACCCCTGACGAAAGGATCCAGAGCAAGGCCTAGAGCTCGGAGGAAGTGGGAGACGAACACGACGTTCTCGTTGGGTTCGGGGGAGGGGACGGCCTGCCCTCGAGCAGGCAGCCGATGCGAAACCTCAGCGGTCAGATATCTGGCCTCCCTCAACTTTTTGATGTCTTCTTCCATGACGGAGGAAGGCATCCATTGGCCTTGAAGGCTAGATCCAGACATGGTTGAAGGTTCGGAGCACCTGACCTGGACTTTGGGCGTTTGAGCTTGAGGTGGGGGAAGGATTCGATTGAGCACGGGAGGGAAAAGATAAAAGCCTTGTCCCTTTATAAAAAGGGTGAATATCTAGCGTCCTCTCCGTGGCCGTTTGGACTTGCCTATAGTCTAGGAGTCCTAGAAACAACTGGGTTACCCACGCCCGTATCGATGAGAATCCCGGAATAAGAGGGACACGATCTCTGTTTTAACAAGGCGTGCCAAGGAAACCGCCTCGCGTGACACGCTGAGGTGGAACAATAAAGCGATTCGAATAAAGGCTTGGCCGTGGTGTGTCGCACTACGGAATACGTCAACAGATTAGATTTGTGTAAATATTATTCTCTCTATGGCAATATGTGGAAAACTTATTTTGCAGAGCCGGACACTATCCTTGGTGTTTAAAATCTTCTATGAAGTACTTGGAGGAGGAACCCGCCTTGCAATGCCGAAGACAATCTGCGCGCCGGACTCGTCGTCATTGAAGCCTGGTTCAGGGGCTACTGAGGGAGTCCTGGATTAGGGGGTGTCCGGATGGCCGGACTATACCTTCAGCCGGACTCCTGGACTATGAAGATACAAGATTGAAGACTTCGTCCCGTGTCCAGAAGGGACTTTCCTTGGCGTGGAAGGCAAGCTTGGCGATGCGGATATTCAAGATCTCCTACCATTGTAACCGACTCTATGTAACCCTAACCCTCTCCGGTGTCTATATAAACCGGAGGGTTTTTAGTCTGTAGGACAACATACACATCAACAATCATACCATAGGCTAGCTTCTAGGGTTTAGCCTCTCTGATCTCGTGGTAGATCTACTCTTGTACTACCCATATCATCAATATTAATCAAGCAGGACGTAGGGTTTTACCTCCATCGAGAGGGCCCGAACCTGGGTAAAACTTCGTGTCCCTTGCCTCCTGTTACAATCCGGCCTAGACGCACAGTTCGGGACCCCCTACCCAAGATCCGCCGGTTTTGACACCGACAGATAGCCTCTAATGGAAGAAGGTACAATTTTGGGAGTTGCTGTCCTGAGACAGATTATGTGCTGTTACCAAACAAAGTCGTGTGCCCATCCAGAACGTCAGAAAATTATGAAACTCCTTGAGCATGTGCCCCTGGTTTTTATCTAACTTTCATTAGTTTTGCACTTTTCGATTTGAGCAACAGAAGATGGTCTAAAAAATTGATCTTTACCTGTTGTTCTGTTTTGACAGATTTCTGCCATATTTTGCCTCTAGCCTCTTTACCATTTCTTTTTGAGCTCTAATGAAATGAGGAGCCTCGGGAAGAAGTAGCTACAGTAGCTATGCTTTATGGATGAGTTTTATTTGTGTTGTAACTTAACCCAAGTGATCTTTTATTTAAATATACTAATGCTGCTAATTGAGAATTTTGTGAAGTTTTGTATGAAGGAAGTTTTCAAGTGTAGGGAAAGAAGAATGATGAGATGAGAAAAATAATGGATAAAAGCTCAAGCTTGGGGATGCCCATGTCACCCCAATACATATTCAAGAAGTACAAGCGTCAAAGCTTGGGGATGCCCAAGGCATCCCCTTCTTCATCAACAAAAATATCAGGTCTTGTTTCAGTACACTATATTTTTATTGTTTCATATGTTATGTGTTGTTCTTGGAGCGTATTTGTTTTTGTTTTTAGTTTAGTTTAGTTTAGTTTGCTGCAGCTCTCGTGGTTAGACCACACCATGTTTGTTTGGGAGAAAGACACGCTCCATTTTCATCGCCTAGAACACTCTAGTTTCATTCCTATTACTCTGCGAGTGTTCACTTTTTGCTAGAACTGCCTTTAGTATTTGTTTTGTTCAGAAATTTTTAGTTATTCTTTGTAGTTAGGTGTGTTCAACTCTCTGGTCTTTGATGAGTATTACCCTTGTGAGTTGTTCCAAATAAGTTGATTGGTGTTGGATTCGAGAAAAAAGGCTCTATGCCAATAGTGGCACAAAAGGTAGCTTGTGTAGACTGTGTCCTAGACTCTTTTAGCATGTCATGCTTAATATTCTTAGTGTTTATTGTTGTAGCATGACTTGTTTCAAATAGTTGAGAGTGCTTAATGTGCCTATTGAAGATTCATGTTTAGCTCTCTGCGTGCAAAAGCATAGTCTAAGTGGTATTTCTCCTAAGAATGCTCTGTTTGGCTGATTTGGCACATGTTTACACCATGTTATGACTGAATCCTAGTCAATCCAACCCTCTATGATCACTTAGCTCCTATGACTTGCAATAGCCTTTATATTCTGGTTAATAATGCTTTGTTGCTCTGCACGATTATGTCCATTATTGCTCTCTTGGTTGGTCGCTCCCAGTCTTTTGCTAGCCTTCATTTGTACCGAGTATGAGCTCTACTCATGCATCCAACTCCCCAAAACCAAAGTTTTGCCAATTGTGTCCACCATACCTACCTACATGTGGTATTTCACCGCCACTCCAAAGTAAATTACTCGTTTGCTACCTTTAAAACCTTCAAAATATACTCCTGATTTGTGTTCCTGTTTAGCTCATGAGGACGTATTGGGCGTTTTGCTGTTTCTTTCATGGTTACTTGGCTTCAAACCTGACTAGCATGCATAATGTGCTGGTCCAGAAATCACAAAAAGAGCAAGGCAACGGGTGCCCAGCCCAAGCTTTCTGAAAAGAAAAGCTTCAAACACATAAACAACCAAAAACTGCTCTGTGCACCATCCTGATGTACTGGAGAACTATCTGGGAGCCGCTCTTGAATCTGGGTAACTATGAAAGGGATGGTAACTCACTTGGTACCATTCGTTGACATGACATACATACCTCTCAAAACAAGCTTATCAATAAGCACTTTTCAATCCTCTTATACAAATAAAAAGCTCTAGCACATGAGTAATCCCTGCTTCCCTCTGCGAAGGGCCTTTCTTTTACTTTAATGTTGAGTCTCCATCTTCTTGCTTTATGCACCAACCGAAAGAGCATGTGGTCATTCTTAGTTCTATGTGCATTGTCCCAAAGTTTATTATTTAATTAACTCATATTGTGTTGTTACCTGTACATTGGACTATTTGCTTCTAGTCACCAATTATCTTTGAAGGTGTCCTGGCATTTATGTTTTTCCATCCCATGAAGAACTTTCTGATTGCCACTTATGCTATGGTGATTATATGCTGAGAAAGAAACATGTTCTCAAGGCTCTATTATTCATGATCTTCTTGTTTGTTTACTTGTTAATGTCTTGATAATGCTTGCTAAGTCTGTTGCTAGATTTATATCTTGCATGCCTTGTTTAGAAGTTCTTTGATTTCAGCTCACAATGCTTTGCATATGGATGTTTGAGATTGTGATAGCATGTCACCTCAAAAATTATTCTTTTTATTACTTACCTACTCGAGGACGAGCAGGAGTTAAGCTTGGGGATGTTGATACGTTGCAAACGTATATATAATTTTTGATGCTCCATGCTTGTTTATTACCAATTACTCTATGTTTTACTGAGCTTCTGGGTGTTTTATGGATTTTCTGTGACTAACATATTGACAAGATGCCACAGTGCCAGTTCGCTGTTTTCTGCTGTTTTTGATTCCAAAAAAGTTACAAAGGAAATATTCTCGGAATTGGACGAAACTTGATGGAAGTCCCTATTTTACCCGAAGACTCCAGAAGCCAGAAGGGGACCCCCGGGGGTGGCCTGGGTGGACCACACCACCCCCAGGCGCGGTGGGGCCCTGGCCGTGCCTGACCAGGGTGTGGCCCACCTGGCCCACGTCTGGCTCCGCCCTTTCGCCTATATATCCCCCCCCCCCCGAGGCAAAACCCCTAAAAATAACCCCGAATCATCCAAAAAAGTTCCGTCGCCGCCGTCACATCGAAGCCAAGTTTCGTGGGATAGAAGTCGCTGTTCCAGCACCCTGCCTGGACGGGGAAGTGCCCCCGGAAGGATCTCCATCGACTCCACCGCCATCTTCATCGCCATTGCTGACTCCTATGATGAGGAGTGAGTAGTTCTCCCTGGGGCTGCGGGATCTATAGTAGCTTTTTGGTTCATCTCTCTCTCTTATGATGTGATCTTTACGTGATCATGAGCTTTGTAATCTAGTTGAATTAGTAGATGTTGTTCTTCACCTATGGTACTCAAAGTGATTTTATTGTCGTGATCTACAGGAGTCACCTTGTCTCACGTGTGTAAAGTTGACAGTGTGTGCACCGTGTGTGACTCTTGGGCTAAATTTCACATAATACTTATCATGGGTTATGATTTGAGTTGGGTGTCTCCATGGAATTGTGGTGTTGTTCAGTACCTTCGAAAGGATGCTGAAAGTGAGAGCGTGGGGTGTCCCTAGAAAGGGAAGGCGACCTTTAAGGATTGCTTCGGCAGTCCTACGCAGTGAGGAAGTGGTGTTCGTTATCCAACCGGAGAGTAGTTCAGAGTAGCATGGTGAAGTGCTAGCATCTATGTATTCAATTACATTATTATTGTTGAGAGTGTCCACTAGTGAAAGTAGGATCCCTAGGCCTTGTTTCCAACCATTGAAACGTCGTTTCCATTCAGTTCTGTTACATGTTTGCCTGCTGCCATTATTATTTCAGATTGCCATCATCACTTATATCCATCCATACCACTTGTATTTCACTATCTCTTTGACGAACTAGTGCACATATACATCTGACAAGTGTATTAGGTGTGTTGGGGACACAAGAGACTTCTTGTATCTTAATTGCAGGGTTGCTTGAGAGGGATATCTTTGACCTCTACCTCCCTGAGTTCGATAAACCTTGGGTGATCCACTTAAGGGAAACTTGCTGCTGTTCTACAAACCTCTGCACTTGGAGGCCCAACACTGTCTACAAGAGTAGAAGAATCTGTAGACATCATTAGGCATCTCACAAGATCTAGGCATGATAGCACAGAAAACAACATAGATGATCTTGATCATGTTAGGCAGCTCACAAGATCTAGACATGGAGGCACAAGATTGGAGAAGACGACCATCTAGCTACTGCTATGGACCCGTAGTCCAATGATGAACTACTCACGCATCACTCTAGAGGCAGGCATGGTGATGAAGAGCCCTCCGGTGATGATCTCCCCTCCCCAGCAGGGTGCCGGGAAGAGCTTCAGATCCCTCCCGAGCTAGGGACGCGACAACGGCGGCTGTGGAACTTATCATGGATGGAGGCTCGGGTGTCTAGGGTTTTCCCGAGGATATGAATATATAGGCTAAAGGGCGAGGTCGGTGGCCGCCTGGGTGGGCCACACAACCCCTGGTGCAGGTGGGCCCCTGGCCACGCCAGGGCATTGTGTGGGGCCCCCAGGCCTGCCCTCTGGACTCTGTGTTGGTTTCTTCAAAACAGGGACTTCCAGATTTATTTCGTTCAATTCCAAGAATATTTCTAGAACTACTTTTCTGAAATAAAAAACAACAGAAAACACAGAACTGGCGCTGTGGCATCTTGTTAATAGGCTAGTCCAAGAAAATCCATAAAAATACCACAAAGTACAGAGAAAACATATAACAATTGGTGTAAAACAAGCATGGAGCATCAAAAATTATGGATACATTTGCAACATGTTATTATCCCCAAGCTTAACTCCTGCTCGTCCTCGAGTAGGTAAGTGATAACAAAAAAATTTTGAGGTGACATGCAACCAACACAAACTTGATCAATCTTAATGTAAAATCATTGCAGCTGGGATCAAAGTACTCTAAACATAGGCATGGTAAACATAATTCTAACAATATACTCAGCAACCATGTTGCAACATGACAAGTAACACAAATAAAAGATCATGAATAGTGATTCATCGAAAGTCACAAGTTTGTTTCGAGCATAGAGAAAACATAGTAAAGTGGTATTCACCTTGTCCTTCATGGAATGGAAAAACATAAATGCCAGGACACCTTTTAAGAGTTCAGAGGGTGACTAGAACAAATAATTTGAGAACAAGCAATAACAATCATGAATCAATCAATAATAAATTTTGGGACTATGCACATTATACTTGACAAGTATGCTCTCTTAATCGGTGCATAAAGTAAGAAGATGAAGACTGAACATAAAAGTAAAAGAAAGGCCCTTCGCAGAGGGAAGCATGGATCACTCATGTGTTAGAGCTTTTTATTTGCATAAAACAGAGGTATTGAAAACTTATTTTGAGAGGTATGTATGTCTTGTCAATGAATGGCACCAAATGATTTATCATCCTTTCACAGTTACTGACTTCAAGAGCGGCTCCCAGATAGTTCTCCGACAACACCAATATTATGATCTCGCAAGTACATAGTGTGCAGAGCATTGTTTGTTTATTTGCCTTCTGTTTTATTTAAAGTTTGGGCTGGGCACCCGTTGCCTTGTTCTTTTTGCATTATTAGGGACTAGCACATTATGCATGCTAGTCAAGGTGTCAAGCCAAGTAACCATGAAAGAGACAGCAAAGCACTCAATACTTCCTCATGAGCTAAACATGAACACAAAACATGTGATATTTTGAAAGTTTTAAAGGTAGCACATGAGCAATTTACTTTGGAGTGGCAGTGAAATACCACATATAGGTAGGTATGGTGGACACATTTGGCAAAACTTTGGGTTTTTGGGAGTTGGATGCACGAGTAGAGATCATACTCAGTACAGGTGAAGGCTAGCAAAAGACTGGGAGCGACCAACTAAGAGAGCAATAATGGTCATAATCATGCATAGCGACAAAACATTATTAATCAAAGCATAAAGTGATATTGTAAGTAAAAAACTAAATGATCATAGAGGCTTGAGGTGACTGGTTTGATTGTCATAACATGGTGTAAGCATGCGCCAAGTCATCCCAAATAGTAGTTAAAGGAGAATACCACAGTTCTATGCTTTGGTATGATAAAAAAACACAAGATTCTTTCTAAGGCACATTAAGCAATCTCAGTTATTGGAGACAAGTCATGCTACAAAAACTACTAAGCATATAATCAAAATAATATCTAGCATGATATGCCAAAGTCTAGGCCACAGTCTAAACAAGCTTCCTTTTGTACCACTATAGGTGAAAGTGCGTTATATCGACTAGAGGGGGGGGTGAATAGGCGATTTTTATGAAAGTCTTCAAAACGTAGAAGTTATGAAGACAAACGATAGAAATAAACCAATTATCATGCAGCGGAAGGTAGACTACACTAGGCAAGCCATAGTCAAGTATTCAATAGAGTGAAAGCACAATGACTTAATAGCAGCAATGTAGTAAGGATCAGGTAGGAAGATATTAAGAAGCCATACAGAACATGCAGTCACTCAGTGAATACAAAAGATAGTGCAAACATACAGTGACTTCACAAGGAGCAACAGTAAGTAAAGGGAAGGGAGGATGAAACCAGTGACTCATTGAAGACAATGATTTGTTGGACCAGTTCCAGTTGCTGTGACAACTGTACGTCTGGTTAGGGCGGCTAGGTATTTAAACCTTAGGACACACAGTCCCGGACACCCAGTCCTGAACACGCAGCTCAGGACACCCAGTCATCACCGTATTCCCCTTGAGCTAAGGTCACACAGACCTCGCCCAATCACTCTGGTAAGTCTTCAAGGTAGACTCCCAAACCTTCACAGACTTCGTTCACCGGCAATCCACAATGTCTCTTGGATGCTCAGAACGCGACGCCTAACCGGCTGGAGGATGCACAGTCCTCAAGTGTAATAAGTCTTCAGATCACACAGACAAGAAGACTTAAGTGATGCCTAATTCTCTTTGGCTCTGGGTGGTTAGAGCTTTATCCTCGCAAGGAATTCTCTCTCAAAGGCTTCGAGGTGGGTTGCTCTCAAACGACAAAAGCCGTACTCTCAATCTGAGCAGCCAACCGTTTATGGTTGTAGGGGGTGGGTTATTTATAGCCACTTGGCAACCCGACCTGATTTGTCCGAAATGACCCTGGGTCACTAAGGAACTGACACGTGTTCCAACGGTCAGATTTCAAACTCACACGACAACTTTACTTGGGCTACAAGTAAAGCTGACTTGTCCGACTCTGGACAAGATTCGCTCTCAAAGTCTTCACTCGAAGACATAGGTTTTTGGTTAGGCATCACTTCAGTCATTCTGACTGGTTCTCTTGGACCCCACTTAACAGTACGGTGGTTCCTATGACTCAACACAAAAGAAAAAGAACTACGAAAGATCTAAGTCTTCGAGCTCCATAGGCTTCATGTGGTGTATTCTCTTGTCATAGTCTTCAATGTGAATATCTTCATATACCACCTTTGACTTCAATGTCTTCATACATTTTTAGGGGTCATCTCTGGTAGGAAAACCGAATCAATGAGGGACTTCTACCTGTGTTATCCTGCAATTCTCACAAACACATTAGTCCCTCAACTAGGTTTGTTGTCAATACTCCAAAACCAACTAGGGGTGGCACTAGATGCACTTACAATCTCCCCCCTTTTGGTGATTGATGACAAACTAGTTGAAGGTTTCAACGGGGAATATAATCTGTGAAATTGTAAAGGATAAGGAATCGTCTTCATAAGTTGCAAGGGCTCCCCCTGAAGATGTGCATATAAGTAATTTGCTTTTGGAATGCGAATGCACATGGCAGGATGTACTTATGGAGATCCATTTCAACTTATGATGACAATCCACTATGCATGTGAAAGTATATGAAGATAATGACATGCATAATGGAAAATGGACGTCTGCAGAATGATCTAAGTGCGGAATTTATCGTCGCACATGCGGAATTTATCATCGCAAAACAAGGTGGCAGATAAGTAGCAGACGGCCATCGAGTTTAGGTGTTACAACTCAAAGAACCAAATGTAGCAAAACGAGAGTTGTAAGCACGAAGCAAAATATAGCAAAATTTAAAGCACCCGCCCATATGGACCCGCTTGAAGACTATCAACCTCATATGCTTCTCCCCCTTTTGTCAGTAAGGACCAAAAAGGTTTGAAGACATAGAGTATCTACTCGTTCCCATGAGCAGCAGGGTCGTTGGTGGTGTTTGGCGGTGCTGAAGAGCTTGGAGCTGAGTTGATGCGTGCTGATGGAGGTGGCGGTGAAGTAGCATCGTCTTCATCCTCGATGACTCTGGCAGTCACTGTTGCAGCAGAGGAAGAGAACTCAGAGTCTTCAACGGATGGAGTTCCTCGCAGCACAGCCCTTCGAGGAGGTGTGGAGTCAAACTTGAATCGCTCAGTGAAGCCATCCTCTTGAAGATCCGCTTCAGAACACATCATCGTCAGCCCTTTCCATGTGCGGCGACAGGTTTCATGGGCAACGAAAGCATTCTTGGTGGCAAGATTGCGAATGCGATTAACATCCACCAAGAGGCTTTTCATCTGACGCTTCAGCCAGTCATGATGCCTATCCTATTTCTGATGAAGAGCCACAAGAAGCTCTCGGTCGTTGAGAACACGAGTGCGCTTCTTGGGTCTTGGAGCAGTTGTACTATCAGTGGCTTCAGTGGACGCAGGGTGTGGTGCACGTGTAGTGCCAGCTAAAGGATACACCCGAGTGACTGCTTCAACTCCTTCAATGTTCTGCGAGAAACTCTGATGCTCTGCATTCTGAAGACTTAGAGGTTCCTTTGCAGGCTCAGGATAGATGGCTTCAGTAGAGATATCCACGTCAGGCAGAAAAATCCTATGATTGCGAGCAGATGGCTGATATGAGATATCTGAGTGAAGTTTGATGAGCCGCATCACCCATGGGGCGTAGAACTTCAAGCCAAACAAATCAGAGCCTGATGCAGCAAGTTGGCGGATGAATAAGTCCTGTGCGTTGAAGCATTTTCCATGAAGAATATAGAAGACCAAAGTCTTCATTGCACCCTGAAGCTTGGCATTTGGAGAGTGCCCTTTGATGGGCCAGAGAGTTTGCCTGATGATGTGATAGATGGTTCTTGGCAGATACTCAAGGTCTTCAATGAAGAACTCCATGGGATAAGCAGCATCTTGGGGCAATGGCTTCATCATGCTGAGCATCTGACTCATATCAGGTTCAGGCCTTTTAAAGATGCTCTCAATAGCTTCACTATGCAGCTGACAGCCATGCTCGTAGGGATCGCCAGGAGTGGGCAAGCCAGTGAGCTCAATGATGTCAAATGCATTGGCTTCGTGATGAACGTTTCCGGTCATCCACTCCAGGACCCAAGGCTTCGGATCTCTGCTGTACCCACGGATGTGAAGTGTGGCATAGAATTGGAGCGGCAGCTGTTCATTCTAATGCTCTTGGTCAGTAACGAATGGCAGCAGGCCAACTTCCTTGAAGCAATCCAAAGCTTCTTCCAGACAGGGCAGACCAGCTATAGCTTCAATGTCAAGGCGCTTGTGTGGGAAGATGCGACCTTGGTTGTAAAGAATGCATGAGTAATAGCTTCGCTGAGGATAGCTCCAGAACCGATCAGATGATATCCTTTCCCTTGAGTAGGGGTTCCTGGAGCTATCGAAGAATGTGTTGTCTGCCCTGAAGCCATTGATATTGAAGGACCCAGGTGCTGATGCAGGACCTGGGAACCTTGGCAGTCTTGGGATTGGCTTCTGTACCTAAGGCCTGTGCTCAACATGATAGTCGAACTGGGGACCTACAGCAGACTCAGGAACAGAAGTGGCAAGATCAGTGGCTTCACTGTCTTCTGAAGCTTTTGTTGGGGAGGGCTCCACATTAGCTTCATTGGTGGTTGTGGCAGCCTCAAGATTTTCGTCCTCCACTTGACGAGCTGGAGGGTCAGTCACAAGCACGTTCTCCTTGAGAACTGCTTCTTGATGGGACAGGGGAGTGGGAACTTGTGGAACTTCTTCTTCCGTGGCTGATGCAGCTGGATTGTCTTCAGTAGAGACTTGAGGCCTTGGACCTTTGCGAAGCCTGCGCAACGCGGGCGACGCCTGTGGAGTTTGAGTGGGCTGGGCCTCATAGTCTTCTTCCTCTTGTGGGCGATCCGCCCATGAAGCATCCTGTGCAATTGGCGTCAGTGGACGACCAATGCTGATGAGTTCGCTGTTTTCAAGCTGAGGAAGGACTGCACCATCTTCTACATTGTCATGTTGACCAATATCTTCAGCAGTGATGGGATCAGCTGCTGGAATGTCTTCAGCTTCATGAGCCTCTGTGGAAGCAGGCTCATGGACAGTCAGTTGGCGTTCAGCTTCAGGATAGACCATAGAAATGGGTTCAATCATCAAGGGCTCTGTGGGAGCAGGCCGATCTTTCTTGGTCTTCCTCTTCTTCTTGGAGGGGGCAGTTGGAGAGGCTTCAGAGTGTTTCCTCTTCCTGGCTTCAGCCTTAGCAGTCCTTGTCTTCTTGAGTTCTGAAGCGGTTGACTGGCTTTTTGGCTTCGAGACAGTCAGTCTAGTTGGGAAGACAATTGGAACTGCTTCCTGCCTTGGTGCGTCAAGTTCAGCCGTAGCAGGCTTTTTCTTCTTCTTTGCGGCCATCCTGGGGTCAATGCCAGGACGCCCAAGTGCCTTGCGCTTCTCAGCCTCATTATAGGCTTGCACACATCTGTCAGCCAGAGTCTTCATGCGCTCACGCGAACCCTGAGCTTCTACATGTTTCTTCAGAAAGGCTTCCTTGAGCTCGTGCATCATGATCTTGAAGTTCTTCACTTCTTGCACACTGAGCTTGGCCATATGCTTCTTGAACTGAGCCTTTTCATAGTCAATCTTTTGCTTCAGTTCAACAATGCGCTGGGCGACAGCTAGCTCTGAAGCAATGGCGCCTTGGAAGGCAACACTGAGGCCAATGGGTAGCTGCAGATCATCAAAGCTGACGTTTGGTGTGTCAAACCATTCGTCAATGAAGTTGTGGATGATGGTCACATCAAAGAGAGGCAGATCATTGAAGATTTCTGCTTCTTCTTTGCTCTTGATGAGTTGCTCAAGAGCGTCATCTGCAAGATCTTCATCACTTGACAGATCAATGTCATCATTGCGCAGAATGGCAGCAGCTGTTAGCTCTTAGCCGGTGTGTGGCATAGGCATCTTGGCCTTCTGGGGCTTGGAGACGCGTGATAAATCTTCGGACTGCACACTATCTTCAGGAGGTGCAGTTGCCACTGGCTTCGCCCTTGAGATTTTTGGTGAAGGGGCGGGCTTTGAAGCTTTAGGCTTCTTCAACTGCTTTGGCTTCGGCACTGCAGGCGCTTCATCTGATTCAGCGTCAGCTGCAGGCTCATTCACGGCAGTCCCTTGAACTAAGATGCGGGTGATGAGGCCGTCAAGGTTATAGAAAGGGCCTATGACATTTGGGTCTGCATCTCGTGTGCCATCTGCCCTTGGTGCTGAGGGACCAGGGTTGAAGTCTAACCCAAAAGTCTTCTTGTTCTGCTTCGCTGAGTTCTGGGCAAATTGGAAATTGCGCTTGAACAGATTGTCATCATGACACCATAGTAGTGACGATGGGTGTGCATCAGCAGGCTGTAGCCCATGGACCATGCAAGGATAGAAGCCCTATTCAATGGCTTCATCTCTGGACCTGGGTAGAAGATTCTTGTATAGGATGTCTCCCCACGGTCTCTTGATGGCATTTTTCTCAGCATATTCCTGGGTAACAAATCTGTATTTGAACCATTGTTCTGCCCAATATCTTCGAATCCATTGGATTCGGGTCTTGCGCTGATTGTAGTCCTCTTCAGGATCTGTCTTGTACATTTCTGAGAGTTCATCTGGCAGATCTCTGGATGTTTCACCATGACGCTTTCTGCCACCCTTCCTGGCTGCTTTCTCTGAAGCCATAAACTTTAACTTGAAAGGCTTCAAGACGTTCAAAGGCCTCAAAGGTTTTCGCTTGCTGGACCAACAGGAACTGGCTTCGGGAGAATTTATGTGATGCTGTAAGAATTCTGCAAATGAATGCACACTATGAGAACCAAAGGATTCTCCTACGGACATGTACCTGTGACAGCATTAAGGTGCGAGGGAAGGGGAAGAGGTCATATGCATTCTCAGAAGATTTTGAAGATAAATCAGTTTAGAAGACATTGACCTCATTGTGCGAAGACGTTCACTCATAGATAAGGAGTTGGTTCCAGATTTGTACGAATCCACAGATCAGTACAATTGAGGAATCTAACTACTTTGTGAAGCATAAGTGAATATACTAGGCATGTTATGAGATGCAGTATGAGAGAGATCTAACTTGTGTGAACAGAAACTACTTGTGGTAGAGAGTGACAATTCCATAGGATCAACGGTGTTGTAAAAGGGAAGTTTTATTTACCACACTAAGAACTGCTAGACGTAGTGGAAGATGAGGCCGAGCAGTTCGATCTTCCGTGCCCTAACTTGGCGACGGAAGACACCTACGGCGACGGCGGAGAGGACGATGTCCGCGGTTGGCGTGAAGACGGCGTCGGAGAGGTTGCGGCAGCGAAGCGCTTCGTTGCCGGCGTCGTCGAGTGCTAGCAGTGGCGCTAGGGTTCGTGCGAGAGTGGAAGAAGAGATAATGACCGCTGTGAAGTGTGTATTTATAGGCACAGGGGTGGCACAATGCTATTACACAGGTGCCCCTGGCGATTCGCATCTGAGGAACACGTGGCCATTATGCGGAATTTTGGGGTTTGTTCCACGTCCCACGCACGCCTTGATTGTCGGGTGGTCGTTCCTACTTCTCCGGGTTTCATGTGGAGGAATGAGCATTGAAAACGGACTTAATGGTTGTCTCTGTATCTTCTGCTGACAAGGACGCAGAGAAGACATTCGACAGTTTCAATAGAATGCATATGACTTGGAGAGATAGAATTTGAGATAGAGAGCATAGAGAGGTTAGGGTCCGATCACATTTACTTAGTTCAAAAGATTCAAACAAGAAGACATAGCTATAAGTGAATGCTGTAGAGGACAGAACACTAGTATATATATATATATAATCACATAGTGAAGATAATCATGAAGATATGTTGAGATTGAAGCCAAACCAAATATGAAGACATTGCAAGGTAACTCCATGAGTGAAACACTTCAAAATAGAACGTTTGGTGGTGGCGTTACCCACCGTATAGGAAGTATTAGACCCAGACATGGCGCACAATTATCGTGGCGCTCCGAAGTCAAATTCCACTTTAATGTATTCACACTTAGAATGTATGTCTTCATTGATTGAAGATATACTTTACTTCGTGTGTTGCACATCTAAGTCATCAATATGCATAAGGGTTAGGATGTGTGCCTGATCACAGGACATTTGAGGATTCCAGGATATTTAGCTCACACCGTAACTTGCAAAATCTCTTCTCATCCAAGGGCTTGGTGAAGATATCTGCCAATTGCTCTTCAGTGTTGACGTGTATGATATCAATGTCTTCCTTCACAACATGATCTCTGAGAAAGTGATGACGAATTTCAATGTGCTTTGTCTTCGAGTGCTGAACTGGGTTGTTGGCGATCTTGATGGCGCTTTCGTTGTCGCAGTAAAGTGGCACTTGCTTCAGATGAATGCCATAGTCCTTGAGTGTTTTCTTCATCCACAGAAGCTGAGCGCAGCAAGATCCAGCAGCAATGTATTCAGATTCAGCAGTGGAGAGAGATACACAGTTCTGCTTCTTTGAAGACCAACATACAAGTGATCGTCCCAGAAAGTGACATGTGCCTGATGTAGACTTGCGATCAACTTTGTCACCAGCATAATCAACATCCGAGAATCCAACCAGATCAAACTCTGAGCCCTTTGGATACCATAATCCTAGAGTTGGGGTGTGAGCCAAATATCAAAGAATTCGCTTCACAGCTAAGTGATGCGATTCCTTTGGTGCCGCTTAAAATCGAGCACACATGCAAACACTAAGCATAATATCTGGCCTAGATGCACATAGATAAAGTAAAGAACCAATCATGGAGCGGTATACCTTTTGATCGAACTCTTTACCATTGTCGTCGGGACCCAGATGATGTTTGGCTGGCATTGGTGTTGTGAAGCCTTTGCAGTCTTGCATACCGAACTTCTTCAGGCAATCTTTGAGATACTTCTCTTGAGATATTAAGATGCCGTTGCATTGTTGTCGTATTTGAAGACCGAGGAAGAACTTCAGCTCCCCCATCATGGACATCTGATATTGCTCTTGCATCATATATCCAAACTCTTCACTGTACTTCTGATTGGTGCAGCCGAAGATAATGTCATCCACATATATTTGGAACACAAACAGTTCACCATCATATGTCTTCGTGAAGAGAGTGGGGTCTAGGGAACCAGGTATGAAGCCTTTGCTCTTCAGGAAGTATTTGAGTGTGTCATACCAGGCCCGAGGGGCTTGTTTGAGGCCATACAGTGCCTTGTTGAGCTTGTATACCATGTCAGGATGTTTTGGATCTTCAAAGCCAGGCGGTTGTGCAACATACACTTCTTCTTCAATCTTGCCATTGAGAAAAGCACTCTTCACATCCATTTGATATAGAAGTATGTTATGATGATTTGCATAGGCCAGCAGTATGCGTATGGCTTCAAGTCTAGCCACAGGAGCAAATGTTTCATCGAAGTCAATGCCTTCCACTTGAGTATATCCTTGAGCAACGAGACAAGCTTTTTTTCTGACAACTTGACCATGCTCATCTTGCTTGTTGCGGTATATCCATTTGGTGCCTATTATATTGTGCTTCCGTGGATCAGGACGCTTAACCAGTTCCCATACATTATTCAGCTCAAACTGTTGAAGTTCTTCTTGCATAGCTTGAATCCATTCAGGTTCCATGAAGGCTTCTTCAACTTTCTTGGGTTCTGTTATTGAGACGAATGCGAAGTGCCCACAGAAATTTGCTAGCTGATTTGCCCTTGAACGAGTGAGTGGACCAGGTGCATTGATGCTATCAATTATTCTTTCAATCTGCACTTCATTGGCAACGCGAGGATGTACAGGGCGAAGACTTTGCTCTTGCTGATCATTGTCGTTGTTAGAAGGAATGTCTTCAGGCTGAGCATTGTCTTCATGTTGATCTGGTGCTGAGATGATAAGTTCTTCTTCAGGATGAGCTTCAGAAGGTATAATTTCTCCAGTTCCCATTAGCTTGATTGATTCACTGGATGGGACTTCATCTAGCACATTTGGCAGTTGCTCTCTTTGTGAACCGTTGGTCTCATCGAACCGCACATCCACTGTTTCAACCACTTTGTAATGAAAGAGATTGAAGACTCTGTAGGAGTGCGAATCCTTTCCATATCCAAGCATAAAACCCTCATGTGCTTTTGGTGCAAACTTTGAGGTGTGATGTGGGTCCTTGATCCAGCACCTTGCTCCAAATACTCTGAAGTAACTGACATTTGGCTTCTTGCCAGTAAGGAGCTCATAAGATGTCTTGTTCAGAAGCTTGTGAAGATAAACATGATTGATTGTATGGCATGCAGTATCAATGGCTTCAGGCCAGAATTTTCTTGGGGTTTTGTATTCATCTAGCATCGTTCTGGCCATCTCAATGACTGTTCTGTTCTTGCGTTCGACGATGCCATTCTGCTGTGGCGTGTACGGGGCTGAGAATTCATGTGTGATGCCCAAGGTATCAAGATATGTATCAAGGCCAGTGTTCTTGAATTCAGTGCCATTGTCACTTCTGATGTGCTTTATCTTGGCGCCATAATTGTTCATAGCTCGATTGGCGAAGCGTCTGAAGACATCCTGCACTTCAGTCTTGTAAAGGATTATGTGCACCCAAGTATATCTAGAATAATCATCAGCAATAACGAAGCCATAGAGGCAAGCAGTAGTGGTAATAGTTGAGTAATGAGTGGGACCGAAAAGGTCCATGTGAAGCAGTTCGAAGGGTCGAGTAGTAGTCATGATTGTCTTCGAGGGATGTTTGGCCCTCGTCATGTTCCCTGCTTCACAGGCACCGCATAAGTGATCTTTCTTGAACTTGACGCCCTCGATGCCTATGACATGCTTCTTCTTCGCAAGGGTGTGGAGGTTCCTCATGCCAGCATGCCCAAGCCTCCGATGCCAGAGCCAGCATTCTGAAGCTTTTGCTAGAAGACATACGGCAAGCTGTGGTCCTGCTGAGAAATCTACCACGTACAAATCATCTTTCCGATACCCTTCAAACACTAGAGACTTGTCAGATTCCATTAGTACAAGGCAACGATATTTTCCAAATATTACGGTCATGTTCAAATCGCAAAGCATTGAGACAGACATTAAGTTGAAGCCAAGGGATTCAACAAGCATGACTTTATCCATGTGTTGATCCCTTGAGATTGCAACTCTACCTAGACCCAATACCTTACTTTTACCAGTGTCAGCAAATGTGATGTGGCTCTTGTCGGATGGACGTAAGGTTGAGTCCATAAGAAGGCTTTTTTTGCCAGTCATGTGATTTGTACACCCACTATCAATAATCCATTCTGAAGACGCTGGTGTCGTACCCTACAGTGCAGTTAGGGGGATAGGCTTCACCAAGAGCATTGTGAAGCAAAAACATTTGACGAACCAATGGGTTATGAAAGCTTAGATCCAGGTTAGGACTAATAGGGAGAGTAGCATGCGATTCAGGAAAGAAGTACATAGTAATGCCATTTGGGCATTTGATCTTGCGCCCTACAAGATGTTTAAGGTCCCCAGCAATAGCGTCAGACGATTTTGGTTTTCTGCTGGAGACCTTTCCCTGCAAAAGAGAGTTAAGCTTTCTTAGCCACCCACATCTTCAAGGGTGGCTTAGAAGCAATAAGTCTAAGTGCAGCATCTGAGAATTTTGGCTTTGGAGCCCTAGCAAAAAATCTTGCAGGCGGACAATAGTACTCATAAGAATAAGCAGAATAGTTCTTGGTCATATGAACATGGCGGTTTGATGAACCGCTCTCATATTCATATGCCTGGGTATGGTTTCCCTGCAAAACATTTGCGTTAGTGCGACTCAGGTGAGTCCTCTGTCTGTATGAAGCCTTTGGACCGTATGAAGCCTTTGGTCTGAGGTTTGTCTTCTTCATGTGAGGTGTCATGATGACATTCACAGGAAGATTCTCCAGACACCTTTTCGGAACCCAGATCTTCTTCATAGGCGGTCCATTCCTGCATTTAGTACCAATGTACCTGGCAAACACTTCACCATTCTGATTCTTAAACAGTATATAGTTCGCATCAAAGGATTCATCAATGATAATGGGGTTAGCACAAGCGAAGCCAGATAGATTGGATGGATCTGCTGAAGGTTCCTTTGCAGCAACCCACGTGGTTTTGGGGTACTGCTCAGGTTTCCAGTAAGAGCCATCAGCATTCATTTTCCTTATGAACCCAATACCCTCTTTCCTAGGGTTTCGGTTCAATATCTGCTTTTTGAGGACATCACATAGTGTCTGATGCCCTTTAAGACTTTTGTATATCCCTGTTTCAAGAAATGTCTTCAACCTAGCATTCTCATCAGCAATAGCAGTGGTATCCTCGGCAGAGGGGTTAGTTACCACATCAACAGTTGAAGATATTGCAACAGTAGTAGCAGTAGAACATTCAGCAACAGACGTAGCATTATCACGCTCAATGCACTTAAGACATGGTGGTTCAAATCCTTCCTGAGCGGGACTGATCTGTTTGGCGTGAAGTGACTCGTTTTCCTTTTGAAGATCTTCATGAACCGCTCTCAATTTCTCAAGATCTTGCTTCCTTTGAAGATAATCATAGGAAAGCTTTTCATGAGTTGTTGAGAGAGTTTCATGACGACTTTCAAGTTCCTGATACTTAACGTGAAGATTTTTTATGTCTTCAATTAAGGATTCAGATCGAGTCATTTCAGCACCTAACAGATCATCGCTTCTGTCTAACAATTTTTGAATATGTTCCATAGCTTTCTGTTGTTCAGTTGCAATTTTAGCAAGTGTTTTGTAGCTGGGTTTTGAATCACAATTAGAGTCATCGTCACTAGATGTTTGATAGTGAGTAGTGCGTGTGTTTACCTTGGCACCGCGTGCCATGAAGCAGTAGGTAGCAGCGGAGTAGTCCTTGTCATTTGCATCGGTGTCGGTGACGAAGTCATTGTCTTCAGTGTTGAAGATGGACTTGGCAACGTATGCTGTAGCCAGACTTGCGACGCCTGAATCGGACTCCTCCTCAGACTCCACCTCCGCCTCCTCAGAAGCGGACTCCTCCTCTGAATCCATTTCCTTGCCAACAAACGCACGTGCCTTGCCAGATGAGCTCTTCTTGTGTGATGAAGACTTTGAGGAAGACTTGGAAGAAGACTTTGAGTATTTCTTCTTCTTCTTGTCGTCAGAGTCATATTCCTTGCTCTTCTTCTTCGTTTTGTTCTCATTGTCCCACTGTGGACACTCAGATATGAAGTGGCCAAGTTTCTTGCACTTGTGACATGTTTTCTTCTTGTAGTCATGAGCAGAAGCTTCATCATTCCTTGAGCTTGATCGGGAAGACTTTCTGAAGCCTTTCTTCTTGGTGAATTTTTGGAACTTCTTGACAAGCATAGCAAGTTCCCTTCCAATGTCTTCAGGATCATCAGAACTGCTGTCGGATTCTTCTTCATATGAGGAGACAGCTTTTGCCTTTAAGGCACGAGTTCGCCCATAGTTTGGACCGTAGATATCTCTTTTCTCAGAAAGCTGAAACTCATGTGTGTTGAGCCTCTCAAGTATGTCAGACGGATCGAGTGTCTTGAAATCAGGACGTTCTTGAATCATCAGGGCTAGGATGTCAAACGAACTATCAAGTGATCTCAGTAGTGACTTGACGACTTCATGTTTGGTGATCTCAGTAGTGCCGAGGGCTTGAAGCTCATTTGTGATGTCAGTGAGTCGGTCAAATGTGTGCTGGACATTCTCATTGTCATTTCGCTTGAAGCGGTTGAAGAGGTTGCGAAGGACACTGATTCTCTGATCTCTCTGGGTTGAGATGCCTTCATTGACCTTGGAGAGCCAGTCCCAGACCAGCTTAGATGTCTTCAAAGCACTCACACGGCCATACTGTCCTTTGGTCAGATGACCACAGATGATATTTTTGGCAGTAGAGTCCAGTTGAACGAATTTCTTGACATCAGCAGCAGTGACACCTTCTCCAGCCTTGGGAATGCCGTTCTCGACGACATACCATAGGTTGACGTCAATGGCTTCAAAATGCATGCGCATCTTATTCTTCCAGTAGGGATATCCAGTTCCATCGAAGAGGGGGCACGCAGCGGAGACTTTAATTATCCCTGTAGTCGACATAGCTAAAACACCAGGTGGTTAAACCGAATCACACAGAACAAGGGAGCACCTTGCTCTGATACCAATTGAAAGTGCGTTATATCAACTAGAGGGGGGTGAATAGGCGATTTTTATGAAAGTATTCAAAACGTAGAAGTTATGAAGACAAACAATAGAAATAAACCAATTATCATGCAGCGGAAGGTAGACTACACTAGGCAAGCCATAGTCAAGTATTCAATAGAGTGAAAGCACAATGACTTAATAGCAGCAATGTAGTAAGGATCAGGTAGGAAGATATTAAGAAGCCATACAGAACATGCAGTCACTCAGTGAAGACAAAAGATAGTGCAAACATACAATGACTTCACAAGGAGCAATAGTAAGTAAAGGGAAGGGAGGATGAAACCAGTGACTCGTTGAAGACAATGATTTGTTGGACCAGTTCCAGTTGCTGTGACAACTGTACGTCTGGTTAGGGCGGCTAGGTATTTAAACCTTAGGACACACAGTCCCGGACACCCAGTCCTGAACACACAGCTCAGGACACCCAGTCCTCACCGTATTCCCCTTGAGCTAAGGTCACACAGACCTCGCCCAATCACTCTGGTAAGTCTTCAAGGTAGACTCCCAAACCTTCACAGACTTCGTTCACCAGCAATCCACAATGTCTCTTGGATGCTCAGAACGCGACGCCTAACCGGCTGGAGGATGCATAGTCCTCAAGTGTAATAAGTCTTCAGATCACACAGACAAGAAGACTTAAGTGATGCCTAATTCTCTTTGGCTTTGGGTGGTTAGGGCTTTATCCTCGCAAGGAATTCTCTCTCAAAGGCTTCGAGGTGGGTTGCTCTCAAACGACAAAAGCCGTACTCTCAATCTGAGCAGCCAACCGTTTATGGTTGTAAGGGGTGGGCTATTTATAGCCACTTGGCAACCCGACCTGATTTGTCCGAAATGACCCTGGGTCACTAAGGAACTGACACGTGTTCCAACGGTCAGATTTCAAACTCACACGGCAACTTTACTTGGGCTACAAGTAAAGCTGACTTGTCCGACTCTGGACAAGATTCGCTCTCAAAGTCTTCACTCGAAGACATAGGTTTTTGGTTAGGCATCACTTCAGTCATTCTGACTGGTTCTCTTGGACCCCACTTAACAGTACGGTGGTTCCTATGACTCAACACAAAAGAAAAAGAACTACGAAAGATCTAAGTCTTCGAGCTCCATAGGCTTCATGTGGTGTATTCTCTTGTCATAGTCTTCAATGTGAATATCTTCATATACCACCTTTGACTTCAATGTCTTCATACATTTTTAGGGGTCATCTCTGGTAGGAAAACCGAATCAATGAGGGACTTCTACCTGTGTTATCCTGCAATTGTCACAAACACATTAGTCCCTCAACTAGGTCTGTCGTCAATACTCCAAAACCAACTAGGGGTGGCACTAGATGCACTTACAATAGGCATGAAACCTTTTTCTTGTTTCCAACACCAATCAACTTACTTGGAACAACTCACAAGGATAATAATCATCAAATACCAAAGAGTTGATCACACCTAACTACAAAGAACTAACAAGTTCTGAACAAAATACGAGTGGAAAATCATAGCTAAACGTAGTACTAGCAAAAAGTGAATACTCACAGAACAATAAGAGTGTAAACTAGAGTGTTCTAAGCAATGAAAACGGAGCATGTCTCTCTCCAAAACAAACATGCTAGGATCCAACCGAATACTATAGCAAACTAAACAAAATAAAACTAGAAACAAAAACAAAGATACTCCAAGAATAACACATAGTGCATGAAGCAATAAAAATATAGTGTCTTGAAAGATGACCTGATATTTTTGTTGATGAAGAAGGGGATGCTTGGGCATCCCCAAGATTTGACGCTTGTACTTCTTGGATATTTCTTGGGGTGACAAGGGCATCCCCAAGCTTGAGCTTTTGTCCATCCTTCATCTCATTACATCACTCTTCTCTCCCTACACTTGAAAACTTCCTCCATACAATACTTCACACAATTTTCATTAGCAACGTTAGTGATAAAAATATATATCCACTTGGGGTTCAGTTTCAACACAAGTCCAACATTTATTAAAACATTAGCTATTGTAACCACTTCTTTCGAAGCTCTTGCTCCCATAAGATCATCACAAGAAAAAAAGATTAAGAGACAAATGCAAATAGTGGCAGAAATCTGTCAAACCAGAACAACAGTCAAATATCGATTTGTTCGAAAATCTTCTGTTGCTCAAATCAAAAAGTGCAAAACTAATGAAAGTTAGATAAAAACCTGAGGCATATGCGCAAAACATTTCGGATTATTTTGACATTCTGGCTGAGAGAAATAATTTTTTAGTAGGCAACATAGAATCTGTTTTAGGACAGCAACTTCCCCAAATCTTACTTCCTCCCTATTAGAGGCTATTCTTGGCACAAAAACGATAAGGAGTGGTTGCTACAGAAGTAAAAACTTCCAAGACTCAAAAAAAGAAAAACAATAGAGAATAAAACATGGGTTATCTCACAAGAAGTGCTTTTCTTTAACACCTTTCAGCTAGGCGCAGAAAACAAGATCAAGTTCAAGTATTTCCAAGTGAAGAACCATCAAGATCAAGATCAGAAACCTTTTCAACAATGCATTGTATTTTATCTATATAGGTTTCAGAATACCCTATCTCAATACTCTTGGGTTTACTATTCTCATCAAATGGGTTTTCAGGAACAATTCAATTGAAATTCTTTTCCAAAGCCTCGTGCATTCCTACGAGTTTATAAGGTATTGATATCTTGATTCCTCCCCATTTTTATGTCTAGCTTTGTCTAACTTTTCAAGTGTATTAATAACATCTACACAAGAGCCTATCATCTTAAAACGATCAAAAACTTTCCTAGATTCTACAGCAACGTCACCAAATTCTTTAAGCAAAGTTTCCAGAATAAAATCTCCCTTTTCAATATCTTCAACATTATGAAGATTCAGAAACATTTGCTGCATTATGGGGTTACAATTAACAAATCTAGACTCCAACATGTGAACTAAAGAAGCTGCAACAATTTCATAATTTGGAGCAAGTTCTACTATGGATCTATCCTCAATATCTTCATGTTTACTAACATGATTAAAGAATTCTTCAATGTTATCTCTTCCAATTATAGAACCACTACATATTGATAGGTCTTTCAAAACGTACTAAGGGAGCAACATAATGAAAGAAAACAAGAAAAAAACTAGAAATGGAACTATTTTTGTGTGTTTTTGATAGCAAGAAGAAAACAAAAATAAACTAAGCAAGACAAAAACAAAATAGAAAGATTGGATGTGGAAGACTCCCCTTGCATAAATCTTCTTCGTCCCCGGCAACGGCGCAAGAAAAGTGTCTTGATTGCCATCAATGGACCCGTTGGGAAACCCCAAGTTTTAAGGTGAGATGAGTGCATTGGCAAATTTCCCTCAATTATGATACCAAGGTTGAATCGACCAGTAGGAAGAAGGAAGCACTTCTGAAGGTTGAAGCTAGCTGACTTTTGGCAGGCGTCGTACCGGCGTCAACAACAACGTGGAGACCTGCACACACACACAAAAGTAAACTACTTTGCCCAACGGAACAGTGAGGTTGTCAATCCCACCGGTCTTGATGAAAACAAAGGGTTAAACGTATAGTGTGGATGAAGTTTGTTTGCAATGAATGAAAAGCAACAGCGCTAGAAAAGTATGTCGTTGGAAGAAAAGCAACGGTGCCAGAAAAGTGTCTGGAAGCAAGATTGTATTATCAATGTAAAAGAAAGGACCGGGGTCCACAGTTCACTAGAGGTGTCTCTCCATAACAGATAAATAACATGTTGGGTAAACAATTATAGCTGGGCAATTGACAAATAGAGAATGCACCGTAATGCATGTACATGGCATGAAGACTACTATGAGATTTGATGTGGGCATTACAACATAATACATAAACCGTCATCCAGCTGCATGTATGACTAATAATCCACCCTCAGAATATCATCCGAACAACTTTGGGTATTAAGTTGTAAGCAACAGATTATCGCAGTAAGCAAAGTGTGTAAATTAAACAATAGAATTATCATGGATAAAGCAATGTTGTTTTCTCCCTAGTGGACATAGCACGTCCACAACCTTAGAAGTTGATGTCACTCTTGCCCAGATTAAATGGAGTCATGAACCCACTATCGAGCATAAATACTCCCTCTTCGAGTCACAAGCAACTACTTGGCCAAAGCAACTACTAGAAACGAAGAGCATGCAAGAATATAACTAACACATAAGATAGATCTATAATCAACTTGACATACTACTCAAGATTTATCGGATCCCAGCAAACACAACATGTGGCATTACATAAAGATGATCTTGATCATGTCAGGTAGCTCACAAGATCTAGGCATGATAGCACAGAAAACAACATAGATGATCTTGATCATGTTAGGTAGCTCACAAGATCTAGACATGGAGGCACAAGATTGGAGAAGACAACCATCTAGCTATTGCTATGGACCCGTAGTCCAATGATGAACTTCTCACGCATCACTCTGGAGGCAGGCATGGTGATAAAGAGCCCTCCGGTGATGATCTCCCCTCCCTGGCAGGGTGCCGGGAAGAGCTTCATATCCCTCCCGAGCTAGGGACGCGACAACGGCGGCTGTGGAACTTATCATGGATGGAGGCTTGGGTGTCTAGGGTTTTCCCGAGGATATGAATTTATAGGCGAAAGGACGAGGTCGGTGGCCGCCTGGGTGGGCCACACCACCCCTGGTGCGGGTGGGCCCCTGGCCTAGCCAGGGCATGGTGTGGGACCCCCAGGCCTGCCTGATGCCCTCTGCAAGCTTGATGGAGAAGGAGTTGGGAAACCCCAAGAGGAAGGTGGTGATGCAGACAGCAGCAAGTATTCCCCTCAGTTATGAAACAGAGGTTTAATCGACCAGTAGGAAGGAAAGAATGGCACCAAGGTTGAGATGGAGACCTGCACAACACAATCAAATTACTTTGCCCCAACTAGACAGTGAGGTTGTCAATCCCACTGGCCTTGCTGAAAACAAAGGATTAATTGTATCGAATGGAAAGAGTTTGTTTGCAGTAAAGAAAACAGAAAAACAGGAAGCAGTAGGTTGTATAGCAATAATAAAGAGAAGGACCGGGGTCCACAGTTCACTAGAGGTGTCTCTCCACAAGACAATAAGGTGTTGGGTAAACAAATTACAGTTGGGCAATTGACAATTGAGAAGGCACA
This sequence comes from Triticum urartu, assembly GCF_056163025.1. NCBI lineage: Eukaryota > Viridiplantae > Streptophyta > Magnoliopsida > Poales > Poaceae > Triticum > Triticum urartu. The sequence goes on from NC_141874.1 coordinate 566,452,322, forward strand.
CAAAGATGCAAATACTAGACAAGATGAATAATATGAGATTGATTGGGCATTAAAGCAAAGATCACAGACCGCCATCCAAATGCATCTGTGACTAAATAGTCCACTCACGGAGATATCATCCAAACAAACCATGAGTATGAAGCTGCAAACAAGCCTAGTAAGTAAGCTCTAACAACAGACTATTGCATTAAGTAAAGTGTGTAAAGTAGACAGTAGAACCACCCCTATTTGGGCAGAGCACCATCTTGTTCTCCCTAGTGGCAACAGCACATCCACATCCTTAGTCGTTTCTGTCGCTCGAGCCCAGGCTTACTGGAGGCATGAACCCACTATCTAGCATAAATACTCCCTCTTGGAGTTGAAAGCAACTACTTGGCCAGAGCAACCACTAACAACAAAGAGCATGCAAGATCACAATAACACCAAATAGATTCAAGATCTATTCAAAGAGAGACTCAAGATCTATACTCAACTTGAACATTGTACTCAATAACTAGTCAGATCCCAGCAAACCAACACAAGTAACATTACATAAAGATGATCTTGATCATGTTAGGCAGCTCACAAGATTCATACATGAAGCACAGTAATAAGATGATCTCAATCATGTTAGGAAGCTCATGAGATTCATACAATGGAGAGAATAACCAACTAGCTACTGCCATGGACCTGTAGTCCTATGGTGAACTACTCACACATCACTCCGGAGGCGGGCATGGTGATGAAGAAGGCCTCTGGTGACGATCTCCCCTCCGGCAGATATTTTGAAGGTTTTAAAGGTAGCACTCAAGTAATTTACTTTGGAGTGGCGGTGAAATACCACATGTAGGTAGGTATGGTGGACATATTTGGCAAAACTTTGGTTTTTGGGAGTTGGATGCACGAGTAGAGCTCATACTCAGTACAAATGAAGGGTAGCAAAAGACTTGGAGCGACCAACCAAGAGAGAAATAATGGACATAATCATGCAGAGCTACAAAGCATTACTAACCAACACATAAAGGCTATTGCAAGTCATGGGAGCTAAGTGATCATATAGGCTTGATTGACTATGATTCAGTCATAACATGGTGTAACCATGTGCCAAGTCAGCCAAACAGAGCATTCTTAGGAGAAATGCCACTTAGACTATGCTATTGCATGCAGAGAGCTAAACATGAACATTCAATAGGCCCAAATATGCACTCTCAACTATTTGAAACAAGTCATGCTACAACAATAAACACTAAGCATAATGAGCATGACAAGCTAAAATAGTCTAGGACACAGTCTACACAAGCTACCTTTTGTACCACTATTGGCAAAGAGCCTTTTTCTCGAATCCAACACCAATCAACTTATTTGGAACAACTCACAAGGGTACTACTCATCAAAGACTAGAGATTTTAACACACCTAACTACAAAGAAGAACTAAAAATTTCTGAACAAATCGAACACTAAAGGCAGTTCTAGCAAAAAGAGAACACTCACAGAGCAATAGGAATGAAACTAGAGTGTTCTAGGCAATGAAAACAGAGCGTGTCTCTCTCCAAAACAAAAGAGCTGGGATTTAACCAAGTACTACAGCAAACTAAACTAAACTAAACTAAAAACAAAAACAAAGACACTCCAAGAACAACACATAACATATGAAGCAATAAAAATATAGTGTACTAAAACAGGACCTGATATTTTTGTTGATGAAGAAGGGGGTGCCTTGGGCATCCCCAAGCTTTGACGCTTGTACTTATTGAATATGTCTTGGGGTGACATGGGCATCCCCAAGCTTGAGCTTTTATCCATTCTTCATCTCATCTCATCATTCTTCTTTCCCTACACTTGAAAACTTCCTTCATACAGAACTTCACAAAATTCTCAATTAGCAGCATTAGTAAATCTAAATAAAGGATCACTTGGGTTCAGTTCCAACACAAATAAAACTCATCCATAAAGCATAGCTACTATAGATACTTCTTCCCGAGGCTCCTCGTTTCATTAGAGCTCAAAAGAAAAGGTAGAAAGGCTAGAGGCAAAATATGGCAGAAATCTGTCCAAACAGAATAGCAGGTAAAGATCAATTTTTTAGACCACCTTATGTTCCTCAAATCGAAAAGTGCAAAGCTAATGAAAGTTAGACAAAAAAACAGGGGTACATGATCACTGAATTTCGTAATTTTCTGACGTTCTGGCTGGGCACAGGAATTGTTTTCGTAACAGCACAGAATCTGTCTCGAGACAGCAACTCCCCAAAATTGTACCTTCTTCCATTAGAGGCTATCCTTGGCACAAAAACCAAACAAAAAGGATAAGGAGAGGTTGCTACAGAGGTAACAACTTCCAAGATTCAACAAAAAGAGAAAACCAACAGAAAATAAAGCATGGGTTATCTCCCAAGAAGTGCTTTTCTTTAACGCCTTTCAGCTAGGCGCAGAAAATAAGATGTGTAGTCAAGTGTTCCCAGGTGGAGGAGCATTAAGATCAATAGTAGAGGTCTTTTCAACAATGCATTGTATTTTATCTATAAAGGTTTCATAATTCCCTCTCTCAACTCTCTAGGGTTGGCTACTTTCGTCAAAGGGGTTTTCAGGGACAATCCAATCAAAATTCTATTCATAGGCTTCATGCAATGCTACAAGCTTACAAGGTATTGCTACCTTGACATCCTCTCTATTTTTGATTTTGTCTAGCTTTTCAAGGACACTAATAACATCTACACAAGAGCCTAGCATCTTATAACGATCAAAGACTTTCCTAGCTTCTAGAGCAACACCACCAAATTCATTAAGCAAAGTTTCTAGGATGAAATCCTTCTTCTCAGCATCCTCAGTATTGTGAAGGTTAAGAAACATTTGCTGTGTTATGGGATTAAGACTAGCAAATCTAGCCTCTAATAAGTGAACTAAAGAAGCTGCAGCAATCTCATAATTAGGAGCAAGGTCTACTATGGATTTGTCATCAATGTCATCATGCTTACTAACATGATTGAAGAAATCTTCTATATTTTCTCTTCCAATTATAGAACCACTAACTATCGAAAGTTCTTTAAACATGAACTGAGGGAGCAACATGTTTAAAGAAAACAAAGCAACTAAGCTACTACTAAAAAGGAAACTAATTTTTTTTGTGTTTTTCTAAAAGAGGCAAGCAAAACAAAACTAAAGAAACTATGCAAGACGAAAACAAAATAAAGAGATTGGATGTGAAGGACTCCCCTTGTGGAAATCTTCTTTTGCCCCACGGCGCCAGAAAAGTCTAGCAGGTGATGAAAAATAAAAACTTCTGTGAGTGCCACTTTACTTCCCCGGCAACGGTGCCAGAAAAGTGCTTGATGTCCCCAGTGATGATGGTTGAGGATTGTTGGGAAACCCCAAGAGGAAGGTATGATGTAGGATAGCAGGCAAGTTTCCCTCAATGATGAAACCAAGGTTATCAAACCAGTAGGAAGCAAAGAATGGCAGCAAGGTTGAAGTAGAGACCTGCACAACACAACCAAATTACTTTGCCCCAACTAGATAGTGAGGTTATCAATCCCACTGGTCTTGGTGAAAACAAAGGATTAATTGTATCGAATGGAAAGAGTTTGTTTGTAGTAAAGAAAACAGGAAAACAGGAAACAGTAAGCAGCAGGTTGTATAGCAATAATAAAGAGAAGGACCGGGGTCCACAGTTCACTAGAGGTGTCTCTCCACAAGACAATAAGGTGCTGGGTAAACAAATTACAGCTGGGCAATTGACAATTGAGAAGGCACACAAAGATGCAAATACTAGACAAGATGAATACTATGAGAATTATTGGGCATTACAACAAAGATCACAAACCGCCATTGATACGTCCAAAACGTATCTACTTTCCCGAACACTTTTGCTACTGTTTTTCCTCCATCTTGTGTGTTTTTGGATGAAACTAACACGGACTAACGTTGTTTTAAGCAGAATTGCTTTGGTGTCTTGTCTTGTTTTTCAACCCGAAGATCCACGGAGCCAGAAGGAGAAGAGTAGAAGGCCCACGGGGGGCCCACACCATGCCTAGGCACGGGCCCACCCCTGGCCGCGCCTGGGGGTGGTGTGGCCACCCCGTGTGCCCCCGAACCTCCCCTTCGTGCTATATACTCCCTCGACCCTAAAAACATCGAGAATAGGCTCAGTTTTCCAGAGAGAGTTCCGCTCTGCCGCCACCATCCCTAAACCTCAAATCAGGATCAGAAGTATCTGTTCTGGCACCCTGCCGGGACGGGGAATTGGAGGAGATCATCGCCGTCATCATCACCAACGCCTCTCCAGCAACCATCCATGATGCCACCATCCATGTGTGAGTAGTTCCCCTGCTGTAGGTGGGGGGATGGTACGGATTGGATGAGATTATTCATGTAATATTCATAAGATTGTTATGGGCATAGTGCTTAGTGTCTTTGTGACATTGTTGCGACTTGTTGAGCTTAATGTTGTCACTTTGGGCCCGAGTTCCATGATCTCAGATCTGAACATATTATTGATTCATGAGGATAATTATTGTTCTTGGTCTTATCTGCAAGTTGTGTACACATATTGTTGTCCGGAACCGATGGCCCCAAAGTGACAATAATTGGGACACCCGGTGGGAATGGCTTTGATGTGAGGATCACGTGTGTTCACGGAGTGTTAATGCTTTGCTCCGGTGTTCTATTGAAAGGAACACCTTAATTTCCAGTAGTTCCCTAGAGGCCCCGCAGCAACGGGCTGGCAGGACAAAAGATGTTGTGCAAGTTCTCCTTGTGAGCACGTATGACTATATAGGAACACATGCCTATGGTTATCTAGTACTAGATGCTTTTATCTTATTTATCTGCAATGCCCCTGTCTTATGTGTATTATGAATTCTCTTATCCATGCAACACCCGTCCATCCATCCCTATACCTACAGTGTTTTCCATCCTGTTGTTTACTGCAATTGTTACTACTACTATTTTTATTCCTGTACTGCTGTTATTCCATTACTGCCACTTCCATAAAACTGTTACCACTGATAAACCATTGCGAGCAAGATTACTTTTAGGTGCAGCTGAATTGACAACTCATCTGTTAAGGCTTATAAGTATTCTTTGGCTCCCCTTGTGTCGAATCAATAAATTTGGTTTTACTTCCCTTGAAGACTGTGGCGATCCCCTATACTTGTGGGTTATCAAGACTGTTTTCTGGCGCCGTTGCCGGGGAGCATAGCTCTATTTATAAGTTCACTTGAGGAAATATTGTTTGCTGGAATTTAATCATCATGGGGAAGACTCGTGATGAAAGGGTTCCCATACTGCCATCCACTACAAGAAAAGGTACAACTCTGAGTACCTCCGCCGCTCTTGATTCACCATCTGTTATGAGTAAGCTTCTTACTACACATGGTCCCAATGTTATTCGTACTACTACTTCTGTTGAGTCTGGTAGTACCTTTGAGAATTTTGATGATGCCTCTACTATGTTAGATGATAGTGGTTCTTTAGGTCCTTTCCTAGATGCCACACTTGCTAGAGTTGCTCATACTGAAAACACTGTTACACCTACTCGTTCACCTGAGTCTAGGGAGTCTCTTAGTGATCTTGAAGGTGCCTATATTGAACTTACTGATGAGTTCGTTGATGCCTGTCGTGCTACCAATGGAGTTGAAGAGCGTAGAAACCTTATTGCCAAGCATGCCATTAGATATGACTCTGTGTTTGCCACCTCTCCCATATATATTAGAGATAAGGACTATGATTTCTCTCTAGATGTATCCTATATATACATAGTTGAGAAAGAGCCTTTTTGTGGGTTAGAAACTAGGACAGCCTTGGAGCACATGAATGAGCTCTCTGCTTTGAGTAGCTTATTTTCTTATGATCAAAAGAAATTCATGTATTTTGTTGCCAAGATCTTTCCTTTTTCACTGAAGGGAGAAGCTAAGTCTTGGTATGATAGTTTGACTCCTAGGTCCATTAGATGTCCTATGGATTTGGTTAATGCTTTATTTCATAAATATTTCCCTGCTAGTGCTCAACATGCTGCTTTGCAGAAAATCTTTGACTTTGTGCAGGTAAAAGAAGAGAACTTGCCTGAATCATGAGCAAGGTTTAACTCTCTACTGAGAACATTGCCTAGACAACAGCTGCCACGTAATGAATTACTTGATATATTTTATAATGGACTAACTGTTGAATCTAGGAAACACCTGGATAGTTGTGCTGGTGGTGTTTTCAGGAACAAAACACTTGATGAGGCTGAGGAATTAATAGCCAAGATAAGCAAGAATCATGATGATTGGTCTACACCAACACCTACTCCTGAGCCAGCACCTGTTCCCACACCAGATCCTATACCAACACCAGCACCCAAGAAGAGAGGAATGCTTGTATTAAATGAAGAAGTGATGAAGGAGGCCAAGAAATCTCTTAAGGAGAAGGGTATTAAATCTAAAGATGTGAAGAATTTACCTCTTATAGAAGACTTATGTAAGCCAATTCCTCCTTCACCCATTATTGAGGTACACTCTCTTTATAGCTTTGATGAGGGAGATGTTCCTTACTCTAAACCTCCTGATCAGTGCTTAGAAGAACTAGATGACTTCATTGCTAAGCAGGAGAGCTTTAACAAGAAAACAGAAAATCACCTAATGGAAAACTCTAGAGCTGTTGATAAATTGCATGACATTGTTGAGAGAACCTCAAATGATGTTAGGATGGTTGTGAAACACTTCCAAATGGTTCAAACTCAAATAGATCAGCTCACTAAAGTGCAACAAGACTTGCTAGTTAATGCTTATAGGGAAAAACAAGCTTGTGAAATAACTACTAGGAGAGGCACTACCACTCAGGTTCCTTTGTATCCCGAGGGACATCCTAAAAGAATTGAACAAGATTCTCAAAGAACTCAAAAAGATAGTACTCCTTCTAAGAAAAAGAAGAAACATAAAACAAATGGAGAATCCTGCTAGAGATCCTAATAGTGTGTCTGTCTCTGATGCTGAAACTGAAAGTGGAAATGATAAAGAAGATGCTTCTGATAAAGAAGAAGTTGAAGAGGAACCTGAAAAGCTTGATAAAAATGCAAAATACACTAAGGAGGATTTCATTTCCAGGAAACATGGTAGTGAGAGAGAACCTTGGGTACAAAAACCAATGTATTTCCCTCATAAGAAACTCAACACAAAGGAACAAGAACATTATAACAAGTTATGTGAGTGGATGAAGCCACTATTTCTGCAGATCCCTTTGACTGATGCTATTCAATTGCCTCCTTATTCCAAGTATTTGAAGGATATTGTTACTAACAAAAGGAAGATTCCTAATGAGAAAATTTCTACTATGCTTGCCAATTACTCCTTTGATGGTAAGTTTCCAAAGAAGCTTGGAGATCCTGGTATTCCAACTATTCCTTGCTCCATCAAGAATAATTATGTTAGAACTGCTTTATGTGATTTGGGTGCAGGAGTTAGTGTTATGCCTTTGTCTATTTACAAGAGACTCTCTCTTGAAAGGTTGACTCCTACTGATATATCTTTGCAGATGGCTGACAAGTCCACTGCTATTCCTGTGGGTATATGTGAAAATGTTCCTGTGCAGGTTGCTAATAATTGTTTGATATTAATTGACTTTGTTGTGTTGGAAATGCCTGGAGATGATAATATGTCTATTATTCTTGGAAGACCTTTTCTTAATACTGCAGGGGTTGTTATTGATTGCAACCAAGGAAAAGTTAGTTTCAATGTTAATGACAAAGAATATACTGTGTATTTTCCCAAGAAGATTGATAAGAAGTATGGTCTGAACTCAATCAAAAATATTGAGACCATCAAGATTGGATAATACTATTGCCCCATTCCATTGCCAAAGAAAGAGTATGATATTATTATGATTGGGACTATGCCTATCAAAGTTGAGGTAACATAATCATTGAGTGAATTGCAAAAAAAATATTCTATTTGAAATTGTTTTGGTAGCAAGACTTGATCAACCTTGCTAACAAAGTAATTTTGGATGAATGAAATTATGCTTTCACCTTGTTCTTACTGCTCATTAGAGTGCTTTAGAACTTTTGTAGTTAGGATTTGATTTGGATTTCCACCTTTTCAACTTTTGGTTTTCTGGATTTTAACATTTGCCAATTTCTGAAAATTCCCCGAAAATAAAGTTTCTCGAAAAATTCCAAAAACCTTATTTTAATTTTTTCTGGAATATTTGAGGCCGAGAGGTACTGGGGAGCCACAGGAGGTGGCCACACCCATGCCAGGCGTGGGGGCAGCCCTGGCCGCGCCTAGGCATGGTGTGGGCCACCCCTGGCCCCCTGCCTCTCTCTCTCTCTCCACTCATTCTCTTCCTCCTCAACCAGAAACTCTGTTTCTAAGCTCATACCCGAGCCTTGCTGCCCCAAGTTCATGATTTTTTGATCTCCTTGCTCAATCCACCATTTGGGCTGAAATTTGTTGCTTGTTTTCAATCGGTAAGTGACTCTTCGATTATCCAACTAGATTTTCGATTGGTTCACTAGTAGGGAAAAGGTCATCCGTTGCGCACCAAATTCGCTATTCTATGGCGCACGGCCGCTGCGCCACAGATATCACGCCACAAAAATAAGCATTATGTGGCGCACCGGCCGTGCGCCATAGAATTCACTATTTCTGTGGCGCACCCTTGTCACCGGTGCGCCACAGAATCATGTGCGCCACAGAATATAACCATGGTGCGCCACAGAATTAGTATGCAGGTACACCAGAAATGTAGCCAGATATACAGGTTTTATATAGTTTTTATACATATACAAATACAGTTTTTATACCAGAAATACAGATACATATACAGGTAGAATATTGGCAGATATAACATAGAAACAAAATTATACGAATGAAGTGCATTATTACATACTCCGGTAGCATTACAAACTCGAACACGTTTAGATAACATAAAGACATGACCAAGTACGGATTACAAACTCTGGTAGCATTATTAAAAGTATGTTCATATCACATACTCTGGTTACAAACTAAGCAAGATTCGCTCGATAGCGATCGTAACCAAGTACGGCTCCCAGATGCAGTAGAACAGACACATGACCTCATCCCCAGCCTGAAAGCCATTTAAGTTCTTGAATGTTTCCCACACTAGTAGGAAAAGGCTTATAGATGGGACGCAATTCTGTGGCGCACCGTCTACCCGTGCGCCACAGAAATAATTTCTGTGGCGCACCAAACTAGGTACGCCACAAAAATATGTTATTTCTGTGGCACACCGGCATATCATGCGCCACAGAATTAGGGTGGGTCCCACCACCTGCTAGCCTCAATCATTGGTTCCTCGAATTCTGCGGCGCATCTGGCCCGGTGCGCCATAAAAATAGAGCATTATGTGGCACACCAAGACAAGTGCGCCACAGAAATACTGCATTCTGTGGCGCACGGTCTTGGTACGCCACAGAATTCTCTATTTCTGCAGCGCACCGGGTCAGATGCGCCGTAGAATTTGGGCATTCTATTCCTACCCCCCCCCCCCCCCCCGTCCCGTGCAGAAAAAACGTCTAAAAAATTATTTGAAAATGATAAAAACTTCAAAATCCGAAATCCTTTGACATGCACGTACCTAATACAACATAACAATGGTGAAAATTTTAAAATTTGAAGTTTGAGTTTTTTTGCAAAAAAGTTTTTTGAATTTTTTTGTAATATATGAAAATTTATCAGCTCGAGATTTCCGATGTCCTGGCAACGACCGTTTTTAGATTTTTTAAAAAATAAAGGGAAATATGAAAGCAGGATGATTTTATGTTCTGATAGGAAAATTTGACTTTTTTGAAATATTTGACTTTCCTATGTTGTTTCTTTGATGTTTTAATTGTTTTGAACTTTTTATACTTTTTTCATTTTTTTTGTTTTTAAAGTTTTTTCAAGATTTTTTAAGTTTTTTGAGTTTTTTAAGTTTTTTGAGTTTTTTAAGTTTTTTTAGTTTTAAAATTGTAGGGTTAATAGAGTTGATTGCATAGTATTATCACAAGATGAATGAGGTCAGGAGTGGTGGCTACGCGTGAAGGAACACCCAAGTTAAGCGTGCTCGGGGTGGATTAGTGTTAGGATGGGTGGCCGAGCGGGAAGTTTGACTTTGACCTGAGATTAAGGTGATTAGATTAGGGTGATTAGAGACTTAGATTTCAAACAATTCAAATATTCGGGATTCGGAAAAAAATTGATTTTTTTGAACAAAATTCAAAATTCTGACCAGGATCTTTTTCGAGAAAAAAATTTGAAAAAAAAAATGTTGGTTCCCACTAGCTTGACATCTCCTTCATCTTTTAGATGAAGATATTTAACAGCTTTCTTTGCAATTTTCTGCATAGTCAGAAGCTAGGATTATTTGATGTGCACTTGTTTCTACATATTGGGCTTATAACAAAAAATATTATCCTAAACAGAAGAAAAAAGAAAGAAGACATACCATCTTGCAGCGTTCAATGTTTTTTACTGTCAGCTTGTGTATGAGCAGTGGTCCCTCGCTTTCTTTCCTTTTGGTAAGATTGTTTCTCAGTTAACCTTTTTTGCCATATTCAGCTTTATATTCTTTGATATGACAACCACATTGTGATTATCATGCACTTCAGACACACGAAGAAATAAAGTCGTTAGTCATAGAATCTGAAATATAAAAAGCTAAGTAAACAACAAATCTTACTTTCAAAAAGGTCATCATCATCTTCAGAAGCTACTCTATCTTTGGCGTCGTTGCATTTTGGATCATATGAGGTGATCAATAGAGGTGAGGCGGGGGTTTCACTTAACTCAAACATCATCTTGTCACCCATCTTCATGTTGAAATGTTCTATAAACCTTTTCCATGACCCACTAGAAATCTTCAACTTGTCATTCTCCCAATGTAACTTGAAAATGTACGAATGCCCATACTCTTTATCTTTAACATATATTTTTTTTGAACCAATATATATTGATTTAACCTTGGGCGTTGCAAAACATGGAATTGTCTGTTTACATTAAAAAGGAGACAAACAATAATAATAAGAAAATGTTAACAGAAGTAATAGAAAGGGATCTAGCAAGACCATGATTTTTTTGTAGTACCTAGAATCAATAAGAGATAAAGCATAGCAGAAAAAATTCATACCAGTGATTCATACGGCAAAGGTGGCATGGTTGCCATGAAGGAATTGAAATCCCTTTGCTTAGGCTTACACGTGCCACCAGGGTTCCCACAGTCAAAACAGTGGCTGGGGAAAGGGGAGCCCATTTGCACTTCATTAAAAAGAGGCAAATAATTAGCAACCGAAAAATTCAAAATTCCGGCATGACTTTTGCTATTTTTTCTACCTAGCAGTGCCCATTTCTCAACCGAAACGGAAGTGAATCAACACTTCGGGAGAAACGGGCAACTCAAGTTCATGACTTTAGTCCATAATGTCAAAGGTAATTTTGTTGGCTGTTTTTACACATATATTGCTAACTAAAAGTAAAAGTAATGCAAACTACACACATGAGAAAAACTAGTAACTAAATAATCAAGTTACAAACTACACACATATATTGCTAAGTAAAAGTAATGCAAACTACACACATGAGAAAAACTAGTAACTAAATAATCAAGTTACAAACTAAACACATATATTGCTAAGTAAAAGTAATGCAAACTACACACATGGGCAAGAACAATAACTACAAGTTACAAACTAGTAACTAAATAATCAAAGAATAGCTATGATGGTGTCCATGAGAAAAACTACACACATGGATTTATTTAGTGTCTATATTTACCATAGAAAAGAGAAATTTTGTCCTAGTGCTAGTACTGCCATAGAAACACCACAGAATCATCCTCAACATAGCATAAATTTTGTCCTAGTGCTAGTACATTTTATTCCGTCACACAACTATGAAACATACACGCGTACTCTGATCGACCGGCCGGATCACTAGCTACAAACCAAAAACCACAGGCGCTAGCTCCCGTTGTTATCTTCGTCCCCGATCATCACACCCTAGAAAGTGTTCTTGTCGGTCGCCGCCGGGTACGCGCCGGCGCCCTGGTACGCGGGCTCGATCGCGATGGGAGTGTGGTGGCCGTGCGGCCCGGAGAGGGAGGACTCACCGGGGGAGGAGGAAGCGGGCGGGGGCGTCTGGGAGTTGCAGACTCACCGGGGAGCGTCGGGGAGCGGCGGCGTCGATGCTAGGGCGGGGGCGTCGGGGAGCGGCGGCGGTGACGCTAGGGCGGGGGCGTCGGGGAGCGGCGGCGGCGACGGTAGGGCTGGTGGTGGGCGCTAGGGTTCTTGGGCGGCGGCGCTAGGGTTCTTGGGCGACGACGCTAGGGTTCTTGGGCGCAGGATCGATCTGGGGTGAGGAGGAGGGAGGAGGGGGCCATTCCCGTTTTTACCCCAAGTCAGAACATTCTGTGGCGCACTTGCTTGTTCGGTGCGCCACAGAATTAGTGGGCCTGCGTAACGAACGGAGCTAGGGGCCCACGGGTCAGAGAGCGGATAATTCTGTGGCGCACCGAACAAGCAAGTGCGCCACAGAATTGTGGAATATAGAATTCGGTGGCGCACCTGCCGGAGGGATGCGCCACAGAATGTTCTGACTTGGGTAAAATGCAGATTTCTGGTTTGCTTTCATTAGGCTTGTTCTGGCAAGCAAATGAATAAATCTATACACTAGAACATGTCTAGATGCATTCATTTTCATCCGTGTCTAGTTCTATAAGAGCATCTCCTGCAGCAGCGCAAAAACGAAGATCAAATAAACGATAGAAATTAAACTTAATTAAACATAGAGTCGCAACGATAGAAATTAAACACATAGTTCACCCAACGATACAAATTAAACCTAAACTATACTACTCGGAGTCCCAGTCCGAGCCGAGGGAGATGGTGTTGGACGAAATCTCATCCCAGAGTTCGTTGAACACCTCGGAGTCGGTGTCGATGTCGATGCCGGCCTCCACCATCGCCTCCGCCTCTTCCTTCCGCAGACGCCTCTCGGCCCGCGCTGCACGGCGCTCCGCCTGCGCTGCACGGCGCTCCGCCTTGCGCTGGGCGTAGAATTCCTCCTCGGCTCGGACGTCCTACGGGAAGCGGCGGCACCACTGCTCCTTGGCGTGCTCGTTGGCCGCCGCGATGTCGAGGCGGCGCAGCCTCTGCTGGTGGCGGCGGCGGTGCTCGGCGGTGACTAGCGTCGGTGGCGGCGCCCGTTGGTCCGCCTCCCGGACGTTCTGCACGTCGCGGAAGTTCATCCTGCACGGGCTGCGGCTGATGCGCCAAGCCGCCGCGTCCCAGGCGCGCACCGCCTGGTCCGCCGTGTCGAATGTCCCGAGGTTGAAGCGCTGGCCACCGGCACGCAGCTCGGCGGAGTAGGCGCCGGTCGAGCGCTGGCGGACGCCGGTGAAGCCGGTGGCGTTGTGGCGCGGCGGCATGGCGACGCGTGGTGGAGGCGGAGCGCAGCGACGCGTGTGGGCGGAGGCAAAGCAGCTAGCGACGCGTGGGCAGTTTGGGCGCGTGTTGGGGAGGCAGAGGATGCGGGGTGTTTTATAGGGCGCAGTGGGCGCCAAAATTCATGCGCGCACGCTTCCCGCGCGCTCTTTCGCGCGCGCGCTTTCTGCCGCCGAAATCGCGCGCTCTTTCTGTGGCGCATGGGGCTACGTGCGCCACAGAATGCGCTATTTCTGTGGCGCACCTGGCAGGATGCGCCACAGAATGCGCTATTTCTATGGCGCACGGTGAAGTGTGCACCATAGAATTAGCGGAACCAATGATTGGGGCTGTCAGGTGGTGGGACCCGCATAATTTCTGTAGCGCACGTCAAGTCTCTGTGCCACAGAAATGGCTTGTTTTTGTGGCGTGCATTTATCCGTGCGCCACAGAAATATTTTCTGTGGCACACCGCTGTTAAGTGCGCCACAGAATTGGGTCCCATCTATAAGCCTTTTCCTACTAGTGGTTGAGTAGTTCTTGAGTATTTTGCTTCTCTAGGTGACTTGCTAAGTGAGCTTGCATGCTTGATTCTTGGTGATATAAGTTGTTTTGATGCATGTGTAGTCCTCTTACAAGTTCCTAGAGTGTTCTCCTCCATTTGGTTTGTTGTAAATTCACTTTTTATGATATTGTTAAAAAAATCAGAATAGGGAGATGGAGAACTACAACTATGGAGATGTCTTTAGAAGGGAAGAATCAAGTTCATCGAGGCCTAGGAGATCGGTTTCTTAATTTAGGCCATCGTACAACGAGACTCTTCTAGCACCAACCTTTGGTGAGGATGATTATGGAGATGCTAATGCTTCCATTTTTCCATGTGCAACTTTCATGAACAAAGCAGGGATTCTTGATGATTTCATGATCCTTGTGACAAGATGCGGTTTGCTTTCTTACATGGCTGATGAGAGTCCTCAGTTTTCTTTACTTACAAAAACCTTTGTTGAGAGCTTTACTTTCACTAACAAGAGGTTTGGCTCCAGTGTTGATTTCATAATCTATGATAAGACCTATTCTTTGTCCTTGGAAAAGTTTTGTGGAATTTTAGGTGTCAAGAATAAAGGGTCAACAAAGAAGATTGGAGACATGCCCGCTGACTTGTTGAGTTGTTACAGGGAGCTCTAAAATGATGATAGTCGCGACACTCACCGAGGCAAGATAAGGAATTTACAACTCCCAGCCATTCACTATTTTGCTTATTATCTGTGCACTAATGTTCTTGGTAGAGGAAACACTAGCAATATTTCTCACTATCAGTTGGCATTTCTGGACGCCGCGCTTAACAGTAACACTAAGTATAATCTTGGTGCTATTGTTGCTCACCGTTTGGTGGCCAAGGGACCCATCTATGGTGAAACTATTGCTTCACGTGTTCTAGCTCATCTAAATTTGCATGCTAGGTCCAATGATGCACCACTAGCCCCGCAGAGACTTGATCTTGCCGCCATGAAGCGCCATAATTTTGTCAACTCTAACTCCACTCTTGATAATATGTGTTACAAGATTTTGTTTAATGATGTCATGGAGAGGGGAGTTCCCTTGCCACAACCTATTTTGTTTAGCATTGACAGGAAGCCAAGGTCGCGCTCAAAGGAGGAGTGGAATGCTGAGTTGGTATCCACCAACTACCATGTGGTTCCCGAGGAATAACCGCCTTATGTTGAGTACACCACGTACAACACCGGAGCATCCTCGAGTGCTCATCAGGACGAAGAAGCTTCTTCGTCATACCAGGGAGGACACGACGGTTGGGGTATATGGACCCAACCACCACAGTGGCCATGAATTCCACTTAGGCCAAAAGCCTAAGCTTGGGGGGGTACCCTGACAATCACACTCATCTACATATCGTATTCTGTCGGTTCTTTGTATATCCATGTTTCGCTTTCTTTCTTTTGTTGTTCTTGCTTGGTTCTTGCTTTCCAAAATACAAAAAGACCAAAAATATTTCTGTTGTTTCTCTTTGGTTATTTCTTTGGTTCTTTGTCTTTGGTTTGCTCAACCTTCTAGTTAGTTTGCTATTTGAAAATCCAAAAAGATTTTTGCTTTGTTTGCTGTTTGTCTTTGTTCTTGCCTTTAAAAATCGAAAACCCAAAAATATTTTGTGTTCTTCTTTGGTTTTGTAAAGTTTGTTGCAGAGTTCAGCGGTCCTTGGTGACTCCATTGGAGTTTGGTTATCATTTTATATCATTCAAGCCACAAGAGAAGAGCAGTAATGACGATCTACACAACTTGAGATGTGGTGAGAGGTTGGTATGAACTCTATTTGTTTTCATTTTTGTACATATGCTCATCCATGTGAACTTGCTAGTTTGTTCATGTAAGGTGTATGCCATTGATGATCACTTGGTAGTACTTGCTCTCTTATGACTAGTTCCAATTTGCTGATAGTAGGTAGCATTGTCATATAGATGTTTGCCTTGCATTGCATTGTTCATGAGAATAGTATGGCATTGTGGTATCCTCCTCTGAATGATTCATTCAAATCTACTTGGCACATGCTCACGCATGCATATGACTAATCAAAGAGTCAATTAGCCTTGATAATTCACATTGCTTCAGAGTTCTTGTATCACTTTTATGTCGCTGTTAATTAGTTCTGTCGCAAGCATGATTATGGCATTGCTGCTCTCTTGATTGTCGCTCCCAGTCTATTGCTAGCCTTCACTTGTACTGAGTATGAGCTCTACTCGTTCATCCAAACTCCAAAAACCCAAAGTAGAGCCAAATGAGTCCACCATACCTTCCTATATGTGGTATTTCACCGCCACTCGAAAGTAAATTACTCGTGTGCTACCTTTCAAAACCTTCAAAATAAACTCCTGTTTTGTGTTCCTGTTTAGCTCATGAGGAAGTAATAGTGGGTTTGTTATCTTCCATACTGAATTAAAGTACCCCTTGACTTGCATGCACAATGTGCTTGTCACTAAACAAAAAGAGAGCTGGTTAGACCATTAAACATTCAAAAAAAAGAAAACAAGGGAAACAAAAATAGACACTCCCCCATGGTTTGAGATTGTTGGTGGGCACCCGAGGATTCGGTTAGCCATGGTATGTGATATGCAAGGTTGGGGGGAGTGTCAAACTATATATGTGCATGATATACATGCTTAATATCAACACTTCGGAACCGCTCTCAACTTGTTTAGTATGGAAGATAACAAATACCCTGCTGCCATTCGTTGACAAAACATACATACCTCTCAAAATAAGCTTTTCGATAAGCACTTTTCAACACTTTGTTTTATGCAAAATGAAAAGCTCTAGCACATGAGTAATCCCTGCTTCCCTCTGCGAAGGGCCTTTCTTTTACTTATTATGTTGAGTCTCCATCCTTTCTCTTAGCACCTTCTTGAGAGCACGACTGTCATTCTTAGTGTAATGTGCTTGTCCCGGGATGAGATTAACTGTTGCATATCCTTGATACTTGTATCTTTTGATGATCTCTAATTTTAATCTTCACACTGAACTTCAGAGGTGCCTGGGCATTTATGTTTTGCTGCACCATAGCGGGCAAGCGAGATACCACATTGCCATATCATATCATGAGCATTGTAATCATGCATATATCTATGTGTTCATGTTGTTTATTATTAGTGTTGGAATCTCTTCATAGCTTGCATAACTATTGAGTAGCCTTGTGTGTGCATACTTCTTATTGTGAATCATCTTAGCACTTGCTCATATACTGAGTTTATATACATCATATGAAACAAATGTTTTCGTGAAAGTTCTTTTATCGCTCTCAGCTGCACTAAATTGCTTGAGGGCAAGCTATACTAAGCTTGGGGGGAGTTGATACGTCCAAAACGTATCTACTTTCCCGAACACTTTTGCTATTGTTTTTCCTCTATCTTGTGTGTTTTTGGATGAAACTAACACGGACTAACGTTGTTTACAGCAGAATTGCTTTGGTGTCTTGTTTGTGTGCAGAAACATAACTTTCGGGAAATCACGAAGTAAATATATAGAAGTTATTTTTCAACCCGAAGATCCACGGAGCCAGAAGGAGAAGAGCAGAAGGGTCACGGGGGGCCCACACCATGCCCAGGCGCGGGCCCACCCCTAGACGCGCCTGGGGGTGGTGTGGCCACCCCGTGTGCCCCCCGGATCTCCCCTTCGAGCTATATACTCCCTCGACCCTAAAAACATCGAGAATAGGCTCAGTTTTCGAGAGAGAGTTCCGCTTCGCCGCCGCCATCCCGAAACCTCAAATCGGGATCAGAAGTCTCTGTTCTGGAACCCTGCCGGGACAGGGAATTGGAGGAGATCATCACCGTCATCATCACCAACGCCTCTCCATCAACCATCCATGATGCCACCATCCATGTGTGAGTAGTTCCCCTGCTGTAGGTGAGGGGATGGTAGGGATTGTATGAGATTGTTCATGTAATATTCATAAGATTGTTATGGGCATAGTGCTTAGTGTCTTTGTTAGTGCTTTGTGACATTGTTGTGGCTTGTTGAGCTTAATGCTTGTCACTTTGGGCCCGAGTGCCATGATCTCAGATCTGAACATATTATTGATTCATGAGGATAATTATTGTTCTTGGTCTTATCTGCAAGTTGTGTACACATATCATTGTCCGGAACCGATGGCCCCAAAGTGACAATAATTGGACACCCGGAGGGAATGGCTTTGATGTGAGGATCACGTGTGTTCACGGAGTGTTAATGCTTTGCTCCAGTGTTCTATTGAAAGGAACACCTTAATTGCCAGTAGTTCCCTAGAGGCCCCGCAGCAACGGGATGGCATGACAAAAGATGTTGTGCAAGTTCTCCTTGTGAGCACGTATGACTATATATGAACACACGCCTATGGTTATCTAGTACTAGATGCTTTTATCTTATTTATCTGCAATGCCCCTGTCTTATGTGTATTATTAATTCTCTTATCCATGCAACGCCCATCCATCCATCCCTATACCTACAGTGTTTTGCATCCTGCTGTTTACTGCAATTGTTACTACTGCTGTTTTTATTCCTATACTACTGTTATTCCATTACTGCCACTTCCATAAAACTGTTACCACTGATAAACCATTGCGAGCAAGATTACTTTCAGGTGTAGCTGAATTGACAACTCATCTGTTAAGGCTTATAAGTATTCTTTGGCTCCCCTTGTGTCGAATCAATAAATTGGGTTTTACTTCCCTCGAAGATCGTGGCGATCCCCTATACTTGTGGGTTATCAGCCATCCAACTGCATCTGTGACTAAATAGTCCACTCACGGAGATATCATCTGAACAAACCATGAGTATTAAGCTGTAAACAACAGACTATTGCATTAAGTAAAGTGTATAAGGTAGATAGTAGAACCACCCCTATTTGGGCAGAGCACCATCTCGTTCTCCCTAGTGGCAACAGCACATCCACATCCTTAGTCGTTCTGTCGCTCGAGCCTAGGCTTACTGGAGGCATGAACCCACTATCTAGCATAAATACTCCCTCTTGGAGTTGAATGCAACTACTTGACCAGAGCAACCACTAACAATGAAGAGCATGCAAGATCACAATAACACCAAAGAGATTCAAGATCTATTCAAAGAGAGACTCAAGATCTATACTCAACTTGAACATTGTACTCAATAACTAGTCAGATCCCAGCAAACCAACACAAGTAACATTACATAAAGATGATCTTGATCATGTTAGGCAGCTCACAAGATTCATACATGAAGCACAATAATAAGATGATCTCAATCATGTTAGGCAGCTCATGAGATTCATACAATGGAGAGAACAACCATCTAGCTACTGCCATGGACCCGTAGTCCTATGGTGAACTACTCACACATCACTCCGGAGGCTGGCATGGTGATGAAGAAGGCCTCCAGTGACGATTCCCCTCTCCGGCAGGGTGCCGGGAAGAGATTCTGATCTCCCCGAGATGATGGTGGTGGCTGGGGACTTTTTTCTGGAACTTTTGCGCTATCTCCAGGGTTTTCACGTCGGGGTGAATAAATAGGCGGAAGGGCGGAGCTGAGGGGCACCCAGGTGGGCCACACCTGCCCCAGGCGCGGGCCCACCCCTGGCCGCGCCTAGGGGGTGTGGGCCCCCTGTGGGCCTCCAGCTCTTCCCCTTATGGCTTCTGGAGTCTTCCGGTGAGAAATCACTTAAATAACTTCCTTTTCCAATTCCGAGAATATTTCCTTTGTATCTTTTCTGGAATAAAAAACAGCAGAAAACAGGGAACTCGCACTGTGGCATCTTGTCAATATGTTAGTCACAGGAAATCCATAAAAACATCAGGAAGCACAATAAAAACATAGATTAATTGGCAATAAACAAGCATGGAGAATCAAAAATTATCGATACAATTATTCAAACATAGATTAATTAGAAATGTACCACTGCCCTCTGGACTCCGTGTTGGTTTCTTTAAAATAGGGACTTCCAGATTTATTTCGTCCAATTCCAAGAATATTTGTAGAACTACTTTTCTAAAATAAAAAACAACAGAAAACACGAAACTAGCAATGTGGCATCTTGTTAATAGGTTAGTCCCAGAAAATCCATAAAAATACTACAAAGTACAGAGAAAACATATAGCAATTGGTGTAAAACAAGCATGGAGCATCGAAAATGATAGATACGTTTGCAACGTATCACCCACCAACTCACACACGGTTATACATAGGAAAGGTATGAACGAACTTCGTATCATGCATGGTTTTGTCCTGCAAGTCGTGTGTACTGAATGGGCTTATTTGGCCCATCATACACAACCCTACCAACTTTCCTGTATAAATGGGACCAGCAGGACATCGTCCTTCCTCACTCCACTCCACAACCGCCACTGAAACCCTACTGGTCTCTGTAAAGCTCACCTGGTCAGCGAGGCGGAAGCTTCTATTGGCCTTTTACGCTGATGACCTCCCTGTTGTCTTCTTCGTCGTTCACTCGTGCCGATGCGCATGGTCAAACTTCGGACATGCAACCGGTCAAGTAGTTGGCTCATCCTCGTGCCCGTGCCCGACCTCCACCATGACCACTACGCCTGCCGTACTCACCCTGCTCCAGGAGGTATGTACATATTTAATAATGAAAGTTCTAGTTTTATTTATTGCGGATCTACACTGTGAGCATGGTTAGCATGTTAGATTCGTTAGAATACTGAGATCTACACTATAAGCACTGGCGGTGTTCGTATTTTATACTCGTTAGCTTCGTTCGAGTCTTATTATCTTGTGTTAGCTACTATATCTTATTCTCTGCAGCTAGATCGATGAGTTTGCTCCAATATCTTATTGTGTTCGCCCATGTAAGGATCTATTATGTCTAATTGTTGTTTAACTCTTGCTAGCATCTTATAAAATTATTTTGGTAACACCGTATAAGAAGAAAGACTTGGACATGATGTGCCAAGTTTTTTATTTAAGTTTGCTAATGACTTGGACTACATTTGTTGTGTATATATTCTCAGGTACATATATGACAGTTGTGTGCAATTTACCCGTATTGTGCCATCAATGTTGATTAGCCATCCATTTAGGAAGCTAACCACTACATGTTAGAAAAGAAACAACTTGGCCTACCAGCCCGTTATCCCTAAGGGAACAACGAGAAGTAAGTATCTATGTTGTGGCCACATAATTGTTCGGTCACTTCAGTTAATTATTTCACCGACTCACTCTCTTATTACTGTGTAAATTTTAGCTAACATAATGCAATCCACGAGGTGTTTCTACTCAAAAGCCCGTCGCTATTGTAATGTTTGGTGCACTGCATAGAACACTTTTTTAGTTAACAATGTCTTATGCAGTGTTACCAAAATATCACAAGGGTGACACGAAGACCTTCGACATAGAGAGACTACAAGGCCAACATCCAGAGTCTTCGGAACAATATAACCTACAAAAACCATATTACTATCTATTTGTGCCACAATTTTATGTGACTTCTTACGTGTTCTATCTTCATTAATGTTTTTTTATTCTACACTTGTATAATAGGAATATTCCTATTTTGGTAACACTGAAAAGAAGAAAGACTCGCAAGGTGTGCGACATGTTGCATGCATCTTGCGTCTCTAGAAATCTACCTCAAGTCAAGGCTACTTTTCTTTAAGGCAATTGACTAATCATATGAAATTACTCATTATATAGTTAATTTTGTTCAGTTTACATATGATCTGATGTTCACGAATATTTTTAAACAATGAGAAATTCTTTTTGAGCAGTTAATATAGAGGTGTTCATCTTGCAATGAAAGGAAAGAACTATAAGGAAATTTCCACCCATCACGAAGCCAAAGATGTAACCAAAAATAACTATGAATATTCTCTTCTTTTATCTATCTTTTGTAGCTAGCATTTGAATCTATGAAGAAATATGTATCTATGACATGTGGTGTATCAATACACAATCAAATATAGCTTAAATACATTTTTTATTTCCTGAAAACCGTGTGAGGCCTCTGGCAATACAACTTTGATGGCCTACTAAATAAGTGTTTACGACCTAAGAAAAACACAGACATACTAAGAAATAAATGGTTTGCGACCCCAACGAGAAACAAACGAAACACGTTACTTACATCGTGTGCAAAAGCAACCAATTAGCACACGATTATTTTACCGGAATCGTGTGCGCTATCCTCAATATCACATACGGGCGGGAAAACCGTGTGCTTGTTCGCGGCTCATCCCCTCACCCACCGGTAGAGAAGGTTGGGCAAATCATGTGCGGCGGTCCAAACATTCACGTGCGATGGTCCGTATCTGTACTAGGGGTAAGTTCATATTCTTTAGTCATTGATAAACAGACAACCCAACTAAATCAGCAAAACTTACTTGATGTTGGCAATCAAGAAAGTTACATAAGCGAACATATAACTTATAGAAATGTGAGCTAATCCAACCAATCTTGCTTGCCCAATGGAAAGTACCATGGGTTATCTCTCCATTGAATTAAATTAGCTAGATGTGTGTGTTCATGAGACATGCTAAAGTCTTAGTTAATGCATGTCAATATTCACGCCAGCAAATCAAGATATCCAAATAAGAACATCCACACCCATAGCGTATACTAATCACCCCGAAAGGATTATATCCATTGCTAAGTTGTGAAGAGTCTAACCATAAGTAATCTCTTAACATCTTGTTGCCCCGGAATAATGTGATATGTTTCCAGTACCAATAACAAGTAACCCATCACCGCGGCGCCGGCCGGCCGCCCCAGTCTACCACCGCTCTCATCCCTCCTCCCTCCTCCCATCCAATCCCCTCCCTCCCGGGTTGCCTCGCGCGGGGCAACTCTGGAGGCCCCCTTCCACCCTAAGCGAGTCCCTGCCTGATCTCTTTCCCTCGGCCGCTGCCGCCGCCGGCGACGGTGGTGGCGGTCACACCCAGCCTATCAAAGATGGGGGTGATGGTGGGCGAGCTCCGACGGTCTCCTACGCGCGAGGCGGGTCGTCACCGGGGCGGTGCATGTGGAAAGCCAGTGGTGGCGGAGGTCTTCCCCGGCGACGTTGAACGGTGGCGAGGCTCTCCTCGCTGCGTGGTTTGGCCGGATCCGGCAGAAGATCACCCCTGTTCTGCCGTTTTCTTCCTCGATGTTGGCCTCGCCAGTGGGGTTCCGAGCGGCAGATTCAACAGGGTGTCGGCGGGTGGGGGGCTACTAGCTTGGCTTGATTAAAGGTGGAGGTCCTATGATTCAAACTCGCACCGAGAGTTTGATCTGCCGGATGCATGTCCTCAACGATCTAGCTGTAGCGTCGTGTTCTGGAAGGATCCGCTGGCGTACTCCACTAGGCGACTCATGCCTGGAGATGGCTGGATCGGGTGGGATTCGGTCGTGTGCACCCGTGTTTCTCTGACCGTTTGGTTTCAGAGGGAGCGCTTCGAAGCTCTGTAGGCTATTAATATCATGGAGCATGTTCTCATTTCATGGTGCTGGCGAAGAATGCCATGGATGCTGAGATCTGAGGACTAGTGATGGTGGTTTGAATTTTTGTGGCGAGCAGGAATTGGCTTGATGATTCACGACTTGGAGCAGTGGTATGCAAGTGGGGGCGACTGCACAAGAGAAGTCCAAAGTCCTACCTCTCAGGGTGAAAATCTGAGGTCCAGCCTTAATTGGTTGTGTCTGGCAATGATCTTGTTGAAGGCATTGTTTAGAGAGCAATGACTTTCTTCAGGGTGAAAACCTAAGATCTATGATCGGGCAACGAAGACGCTTGTGCACTGTTCCGTTCTTGGAGGCGTTGCTTTTGGAGAAGCTGGACTTCTGGTGTTGTCTTGGTGGTGTTAGTTTTGCTGTTTCAGGGAATAGATCATTATAACGGGACTTTTCTTTTTTGTAATTTTTCTTTTTTCTTTTGGCTGTGTGCATCCATAATGTCGCTAGGACAATATGTTGTTGCAGATGCTGAGTGTAATTGATATCTCTGCGATATCAATATATGCTCTTTGTCGAAAAAAACAAGGAACCCATCCAATCGTACAGGAAAAGAAAAAAACAAGAGAGCAATGGAAATAACACCGGAAGCTTTGTTCACTTGTCTCTTCTTTACCTTTTCTTTCTCTCTCTCTTCGTTTTGGTTACCTTAAGTTTTGTGGTTTTTATATCTAGCCTACCTAACTTGATTGGGAAAAAGTCTTTGATATTGCCGTGGTTGTTGTTGTAGATCCAGATGAATCGAAAGATTACATGTTCTGTTCGGGAAGAGATTATAGAAGTTGTATTCCAAGCGTAGGGGCGAGGCGGGGGCATTGAAAGCGAGTGCCATGTACGCGCAAGAGAGCGCGATGGACGTGCACGAGATCCCCTCCCCTTGTATCTATGCACTGTGTCCCCACCTATCGTCTGCTGCTGCGGCGTATCCGTCCCTTTATAAAGCGGCCCACCTGTTAGGGGTACACGATGAAATGCTACGAGTGAGAGAGACTGCGGGTCAAACGTGCCACGACGGGATCATACCCAACGCGGCCCCATTTGTAATTGCCATTATAATGGTCAATGCCATTGACCAGACAACGACAGCCGTTTGAGAGTTTGCGAGAGTTTCAGACAAGGGCTTAACAAATGCGATAAAAAGTTTAAAAGTGTAGGAAAAATCGAGTAGAGTTGATAAAGCTTGAGGCCACAGAAATAGAAAGGTCAATTTAAAATGGTTCATTTGTAAAATAGTTTAACTTTAAAATAATTCAAATTCAAAATTATTTCAATTAAGAAAAACGTTTAAGTTTAAAATCTGTTCAAATATGAAATTTGTTCAAGTCAATTCGTGGAAATAAACTCGCGCTGTGCTGCTGGCTGCGTCCGTCGCTCAAATGCCGTCGTACGCTGCGCTGCGCAGCAGCTCGCCGCAACGGGTCGTCCCGTATTACGGAAGCCCCTATAACGCGCCCGTGTGCGCGACCGAACAGGAGCGCGCCCGCGCGTGCCGCCGTGTGGGCCGCGACAAATTCGACCCAGCATGAGCCTCTGAGGTACGTTTCTTCTTCTTTTTTCTGTTTTTAATTACGAAAACTGTTCTGATTTTGAATCTGTTTAAATTAAAAAATGTTCAAATTTCAAAAATGTTCAAATTAAAAAACTGTTCACATTCGAAAATTGTTCAAAATCCATAATTGTTCAAACTAGAAAATTGTTCAAACTAAAAAATTGTTCCTAGTTCGAAAATTGTTCAAAGGCAAAAATTGTTCACAGTTTGAAAAATGTTCAAAGTTTGAAAATGTTCAAAGTCAAATTGTTCAAAGTTTGAAAATTGTTCGAACTAAAAAATGTTCAAAGTTTGAAAATTGTTCGAACTAAAAAATGTTCAAAGTCAAAAATTGTTCAAACTTTAAAAAAATTCAAATTTTAAAAACTGTTCATATTTGAAAACAGAAAAAAAAATGAAACAGAAAAAATGAAAACAGAAAAGTGAAACAGAAAAAATGAAAACAGAAAAGAGAAAAGAGAAAAACGAAAAAACAAAAGAAAACCGAAAATCCTAATAAAACCCGCCTGAAACAGCTATCCGAGCTTAAGTGGGCCGCGGCCCACACGGCGCCACGCGCGGGCGCGCCCCCGTTCGGTCACGCACACGGGCGCGTTATAGGGATTCGCCGTATTACACGCTCATTCACCCGCGCGCTGGGCCAGGCCCACGTATCGTGAAGGCATGAGCAACGCGAGAGGGCCGAGCTTCCGACTCGTTCGAGGCGATGCATAGGGAGACCCCGTCGGCCCGGCCCACAGGATACACGTGCCCCTCCTCCCATCCCCTTTTTCTTACCCCTAGCGCAAGAAGAAGCTGCCTTTCCCCCCGAACCTAAGCGAGAGAAATCCGAGCGAGCCCCTCCTCCTCCCCGGCGAATCCCTCCTCCCTGAGTATCCAAAGCGCGAAATGTCGAAGGTTTCGTCTCCCGGTGGCGGCGCCCTCACCCTGGGCACCAAGCGCCCTCCCGGCGCACCCGGACTCGGCAGGGGCCGAGAGTTCCTCATCCTCATCGCAGGGGCCCTTGCCGTGTTCGTCATCCTGTACGGACTCGGATGCTTCAGGTGAGCTTGCTGCACCTTCACTTGTTGCTGAGGGGAGAGGCGCGAGAGAAAGGGTGGGTGTTCGTTTGCTCTGAAATGAATCTGGCTTGTTGGTGATGGCATCCACGGTAATTTTGTTAGTCTTCTCGTTCTGTTTACGCTTCTTGGTGCGACTTTGAGGAAACGGCAATTCCCTCCAAGATGGAGTTGTTTCAGTGGTAGATAGGCGATTAATATATGTTAGAGTGGGTTGTGATGTTCGTCAGCCACATGCATAGATTCAGTCTTTGCTTTAGCCTTTGTGCGTTTCACACGGTCACGCCTACAAAAATAATAATGGTTAGAACGAGAACTAGCAACAGTAAATCTAATGGAAGGAATAATGTCACAGTTTGAAACCCTGAACAAAAGAACGCCCGTGGCAAGCGTTTGTCTCTATAAATAAGTTATCAAGCCAGTTTATTTATACAATGACTCAATGGATTTTGTTAAAAAATGGACATCAGAAAGATTAAAGTTGAGAAAGAGGAAAATATGTCATAGGCCTGGTACTTTATGCTATGGTAAAACAGAATCAAGTTATACAAATCAAGCATCATATGGTGAAGGAACAATACAAGTCGCCTTTAAGGGGAACTAAGTTACTAGCATTTTCCTTAGCTTCTCCACTACCTATTTGACAAGCTGTTTCAAAATGGACATGCTGCCATCCTTCTTTGACTGCTTCAGTAATTGCATCTCTAAAAGCGAGTGTTTCAGCTGTCAGGGGATTTTGAATATTGTCGTATCCCCTTGCAGCAGCTAGCACAAACTCACCATCAGATATTCTTGCCACGACGTCGGTAGCAGCATGAGTAGATCCTGCATCATAGGCTGCATCAAAGTTAATTTTTGTGACCCCACTAATAGGAGCAGACCACTTTGCATTTTTTCCTAGCAGTGGGTTTCGAGCTTTCACAGTAATCAAACATGTTTGATGAACAACCTCTTTAACCCAAATTCCAAGATGTCGATGGTAGAGGCTAGGGTTCTACCAGGTCTCGAACAAAGGTTGTAGGGGTGGAAGTGAGGGCGGAGGAGTTGGGGGCGCTGGCGCCGGCGGTGCGCCGTCGCTGCGCGGGTGAGGAGGAGGCGGCGCTAGGGCAGAAGGCAGCTAGGGTTTGGGGTCTCCCGTCTCCTTGAAGGAGACGACAGTTTAATAATGTTTATTCTCTGATTAATCATGAAGGGGTACATATGTTTATATAGGAGGACAGCCTCCTCTAAACCCTAGATAACTTGAGCTAAGCCCATAACTAGCCACTAGTGGGCTTCTTACGGCTATACGTAAGACCGACCATAACATCTCTCCCCGCCTTCTCAAACAGCTCGTCCTCGAGCTGAACTTCTGGAAACTGCTGGCGGAAATCATCAAGCTTCTCCCAAGTCGCTTCTTCCTCCGGCATGCCTTTCCAATGCACCAAGACGTGCCACACACCGCGGCGCTGCTGCGCCTGCATCACTCGGGCCACAGTCGCAGGAGCGGGCGTGAGACGTCCATCCGAAGTAGGAGGAAGAGCTGGTGGCGTAGTAGGCGGGTCGCCACGGTAGGCCTTCAGGAGGCCCACGTTGAAGACGTCATGGAGGCGAGACCCTGGAGAGAGCTCAAGGCGGTAGGCGAGCGTGCCAACACGCTCCAGCACACGAAAGGGGCCGGTGTAGCGAGGCCCCAACTTGCATTTGGAGTGCGGGTCTAAAGACTGGGCCGTCCCGTGGAGGAGGCGCAACCACACCCAGTCGCCCATCGTGAACTCCGCCTTGCAATGATGCGCATCATAGTACGTCCGAGCCAGCTGCTGTGCCTGAAGAAGTCGCTGGCGCGCCTCAGCCAGTATCTCGTCGCGGGTACGGAGCAAGTTGTCCGCCGTGTCAGTCCGCGCCGTGCCAGGCGCATATGGAAGCATCGCTGGAGGTGGCCGCACATAGACCACCTCGAAGGGCGTGGTGTGCACGCGGAGTGATAGGAAGTGTTGTAGCAGTACTCCGCCCATGCCAGCCAGTCCACCCAAGCTCGTGGACGATCTCCAGTAATGCAGCGCAGGTACATGGCGATGATCTTGTTGACGACCTCAGACTGGCCGTCCGTCTAAGGATGAAACGCCGTGCTCATGCGGAGCTTCACGCCCGCCAACCCAAAGAGATCCCGCCAGACGTGGCCCGTGAACACAGGGTCACGGTCACTGACGATGGAAGACGGGAAGCCGTGGAGGCGGACGATGCCGTCGAAGAAGGTGCGTGCCACCGAAGCAGCCGTGTAGGGATGACCGAGGACGATGAAGTGTGCGTACTTGGAGAAGCGATCAACCACCGTGAGGATGACGGACTTGTCGCCAACCTTCGGCAGCCCCTCGATGAAGTCCATGGAGATGTTCGCCCACACCTGGGAGGGCACGTCCAGCGGCTGCAGTAGACCCGCCGACCTGAGTGTCTCCGTCTTGTTCCGCTGGCACGTCACACACGACCGCAACCAGTCGCGCACCAAGGCGCCATCCCCAGGTATGTAAAAATCAGCACGGAGACGGTGAAGGGTCTTCTGCACACCCTCGTGTCCTGCAGAGTGCGCCAAGGCCAAGGCCTGGTGGCGCAGGTCGCCATGATCAGGCACGAAGATGCGGTGGCCATGGAGGAGCAGCCCCTCGTCCAGGCGCCACGGAGTGGCCAGCTCGCCGTCGGCTAGGCGCTGGCGCAGCTGCTGCGCGTTCGCGGCCATCGAAGTAGCGTGGCGGATGTCGTCGATGAAGGCGAAGGATGGCCCGGAGTGGATGTAGAAGACCGCGCCTACTGTGGGGGCGTCGGTCATGTCGTCGGTGTCACGGCGGGACACGGCGTCGGCGACTGTGTTGAGGCGACCGAGGCGGTACTCGACGGTGAAGTCGAAGCCGAAGAGCTTGCTGATCCACTCATGCTACGCCAGGGTGGAGAGGCGCTGATCCAGCAAAAACTTCAGGTTGTAGTGGTCCGTGCGCACACGGAATGTCCGGCCCCAAAGATAAGGCCGCCAGTGGCGCATCGCCTGGACCAGCCCGATCAGCTCACGCTCATAGGCGGCAAGCTTGTGATGACGCGCGGCGAAGGGACGGCTGAAGAAGGCCAGCGGCCCCTCGCCCTGGTGGAGGACGGCGCCGCAGCCGATGCCGGAGGCGTCGCAGTCCACCATGAACGGTACGTCGAAGTCCGGCATCTGGAGGATGGGGTCCGTCGTGAGCGCTCGCTGTAGGGCGGCGAACGCCGTAGGCGCCTCCTCGTCCCAAGAGAAGGCGTCGCGGCGAAGGAGGCGCGTGAGGGGCGCAACGATGAGGCCAAAGTCCTGGATGTACTTCCGGTAGTACCCCGTGAGGCCCAAGAAACCATGAAGAGCCCGCGGAGACTGCGGAGTCGGCCACGCGGCGACAACAGCGACCTTGTCCGCGTCCATCGCGACACCGTCCACCGAGATGACGTGGCCCAGGTATGCGACGGAGGTCGTGCCAAACGAGCACTTCGAGCGCTTGAGATGAAGACGATGCGCTCGAAGCTCGTTGAAGATGATGGCCACATGCTGCAGGTGCTCCGCCCAGGATGCACTGTAGATAAGAATATCATCAAAGAAAACAAGCACAAAGCGGCGTAACTTGGGGCTGAGAACGTCGTTCATCAGGGCCTGAAAAGTCGCCGACGCGTTGGAGAGGCCGAACGGCATCACCAAGAACTCAAAGTGGCCATGGTGAGTGCGGAACGCCGTCTTTGCGATGTCGTCCGGGTGCATCCGTGTTGGGGAACGTTGCAGAAAACAAAAAATTTCCTACTCGTTTCACCAAGATCATCTAGGAGTTCATCTAGCAACGAGTCATTGGATGCATCTACATACCTTTGTAGATCGCGCACGGAAGCGTTCAAAAGAACGGTGATGATGTAGTCGAACACGACGTGATCCAAATCACCGATGACCAAGCGCCGAACGGACGGCACCTCCGCGTTCAACACACGTACGGGACGGGAGACGTCTCCTCCTTCTTGATCCAGCAAGGGGAAGGAGAGGTTGACGAAGATCCAGCAGCACGACGGCGTGGTGGTGGATGCAGGGCGTCACAGTAGCAGGGCTTCGCCTATACTACGAGGGGGAGACGTAACGGGGAGAGAGGGAGGCGCCAAAGCTGAGGTATGAAGTCCTCCCCTCTCCTCAACTATATATAGGGGTGCCAAGGGGGGCGCCGGCCCTAGTATATGGATCTACTAGGGGGGCGGCCAAGGGTGGGGGGCTTGCCCCCCAAGCAAGGGGGCGCCCCCTCTAGGGTTTCCCCCCCAACCCTAGGCGCATGGGCCCTTGGGGTTTGGCGCCCCAGCCCACTATGGGCTGGGTTCCCTCCCACTTCAGCCCATGGGGCCCTCCGGGATAGGTGGACCCACCCGGTGGACCCCCGGGACCCTTCCGGTGGTCCCGGTACAATACCGGTGACCCCGAAACTTGTCCCGATGGCCGAAACAGCACTTCCTATATATAATTCTTTACCTCCGGACCATTCCGGAACTCCTCGTGATGTCCAGGATCTCATCCGGGACCCCGAACAATATTCGGGCTACTGCATATACATATCTTCACAACCCTAGCGTCACCGAACCTTAAGTGTGTAGACCCTACGGGTTCGGGAGACAAGCAGACATGACCGAGACGACTCTCCGGCCAATAACCAACAGCGGGATCTGGATACCCATGTTGGCTCCCACATGCTCCACGATGATCTCATCGGATGAACCACGATGTCGAGGATTCAATCAACCCCGTATGCAATTCCCTTTGTCAATCGATATGTTACTTGCCCGAGATTCGATCGTCGGTATCCCAATACCTCGTTCAATCTCGTTACCGGCAAGTCACTTTACTCGTACCGTAATGCATGATCCCGTGACCAGACACTTGGTCACTTTGAGCTCATTATGATGATGCATTACCGAGTGGGCCCGGTGATACCTCTCCGTCATACGGAGTGATAAATCCCAGTCTTGATCCATGTCAACCCAACAGACACTTTCGGAGATACCCGTAGTCTACCTTTATAGTCACCCAGTTACGTTGTGACGTTTGGTATACCCAAAGCACTCCTACGGTATCCGGGAGTTACACGATCTCATGGTCTAAGGAAAAGATACTTTGACATTGGAAAACTCTAGCAAACGAACTATACGATCTTGTGTTATGTTTAGGATTGGGTCTCATCCATCACATCATTCTCCTAATGATGTGATCTCGTTATCAATGACATCCAATGTCCATAGTCAGGAAACCATGACTATCTGTTGATCAACGAGCTAGTCAACTAGAGGCTTACTAGGGACATGTTGGTGTCTGTTATTCACACATGTATCACGATTTCCGGATAATACAATTATAGCATGAACAAAGACAATTATCATGAACAAGGAAATATAATAATAAAGCTTTTATTATTGCCTCTAGGGAATATTTCCAACAGTCTCCCACTTGCACTAGAGTCAATAATCTAATTACATTGTGATGAATCGAACACCCATGGAATTCTGGTGTTGATCATGTTTTGCTCTAGCGAGAGGTTTAGTCAACGGATCCGCTACATTCAGGTCCGTATGTACTTTACAAATCTCTAGTCTCCATCTTGAACATTTTCACGAATGGAGTTGAAGCGACGCTTGATGTGCCTTGTCTTCTTGTGAAACCTGGGCTCCTTGGCAAGAGCAATAGCTCCAGTGTTGTCACAGAAGAGCTTGATCGGCCCCGACGCATTGGGTATGACTCCTAGGTCGGTGATGAACTCCTTCACCCATATTGCTTCATGTGCTGCCTCCGAGGCTGCCATGTACTCCGCTTCACATGTAGATCCCGCCACGACGCTTTGCTTGCAACTGCACCAGCTTACTGCCCCACCATTCAAAATATATACGTATCCGGTTTGTGACTTAGAGTCATCCAGATCTGTGTCGAAGCTAGCGTCGACGTAACCCTTTACGACGAGCTCTTCGTCACCTCCATAAACGAGAAACATTTCCTTAGTCCTTTTCGGGTACTTCAGGATATTCTTGACCGCTGTCCAGTGTTCCTTGCCGGGATTACTTTGGTACCTTCCTACCAAACTTACGGAAAGGTTTACATCAGGTCTGGTACACAGCATGGCATACATAATAGAACCTATGGATGATGCATAGGGGATGACGCTCATCTCTTCTATATCTTCTGCCGTGGTCGGACATTGAGCTGAGCTCAATTTCATACCTTGTAACACAGGCAAGAACCCCTTCTTAGACTGATCCATATTGAACTTCTTCAATATCTTATCAAGGTATGTGCTTTGTGAAAGACCTATTAGGCGTCTCGATCTATCTCTATAGATCTTGATGCCTAATATATAAGCAGCTTCTCCAAGGTCCTTCATTGAAAAACTTTTATTCAAGTAGGCCTTGATGCTGTCCAAGAGTTCTATATCATTTCCCATCAACAGTATGTCATCTACATATAATATGAGAAATGCTACAGAGCTCCCACTCACTTTCTTGTAAACACAGGCTTCTCCATAAGTCTGTGTAAACCCAAACCCTTTGATCATCTCATCAAAGCGAATGTTCCAACTCCGAGATGCTTGCACCAGCCCATAAATCGAGCGTTGGAGCTTGCACACTTTGTCAGCATTCTTAGGATCGACAAAACCTTCCGGCTGCATCATATACAATTCTTCCTTAAGGAAACCATTAAGGAATGCCGTTTTGACGTCCATTTGCCATATCTCATAATCGTAGAATGCGGCAATTGCTAACATGATTCAGACGGACTTTAGCTTCGCTACCGGTGAGAAAGTCTCATCGTAGTCAACCCCTTGAACTTGTCGATAACCCTTAGCGACAAGCCGAGCTTTATAGATGGTCACATTACCATCCGCGTCTGTCTTCTTCTTAAAGATCCATTTATTCTCTATGGCTCGCCGTTCAATGGGCAAGTCAGTCAAAGTCCATACTTCGTTTTCATACATGGATCCTATCTCGGATTTCATGGCTTCTAGCCATTTGTCGGAATCCGGGCCCGCCATCGCTTCTTCATAGTTCGAAGGTTCACCGTTGTCTAACAACATGATTCCAAGACAGGGTTGCCGTACCACTCTGGTGCGGAACGTGTCCTTGTGGACCTTCGAATTTCAGTAGGAGCTTGATCAGAAGTATCTTGATCATTATCATTAACTTCCTCTCTAGTCGGTGCAGGCACCTCAGGAACATTTTCTTGAGTTGCGCCATTTACCGGTTCAAGAGGTAATACTTCATCAAGCTCGACTTTCCTCCCACTTACTTCTTTCGAGAGAAACTCTTTCTCTAGAAAGGACCCATTCTTGGCAACAAAGATCTTGCCTTCGGATCTGAGGTAGAAGGTGTACCCAACAGTTTCTTTTGGGTATCCTATGAAGACGCATTTTTCCGACTTGGGTTCGAGTTTTTCAGGTTGAAGTTTCCTGACATAAGCATCGCATCCCCAAACTTTCAGAAACGACAGCTTAGGTTTCTTACCAAACCATAATTCAAACGGTGTCGTCTCAACGGATTTCGATGGAGCCCTATTTAAAGTGAATGCGGCAGTCTCCAAAGCATAGCCCCAAAAAGATAGCGGTAAATCGGTAAGAGACATCATAGACCGCACCATATCTAATAGAGTGTGATTACGACGTTCGGACACACCGTTACGCTGAGGTGTTCCAGGCGGCGTGAGTTGTGAAACTATTCCACATTTTCTTAAGTGTGTGCCAAATTCGTGACTCAAGTATTCTCCTCCACGATCTGATCGTAGAAACTTGATTTTCCTGTCACGTTGATTCTCAACCTCACTCTGAAATTCCTTGAACTTTTCAAAGGTTTCAGACTTGTGTTTCATTAAGTAGACATACCCATATCTACTCAAGTCATCAGTGAGGGTGAGAACATAACGATAGCCACCGCGAGCCTCAACACTCATTGGACCGCACACATCAGTATGTATGATTTCCAATAAGTTGGTTGCTCGCTCCATTGTTCCTGAGAACGGAGTCTTGGTCATTTTACCCATAAGGCATGGTTCGCATGTGTCAAATGATTCATAATCAAGAGACTCCAAAAGTCCATCTGTATGGAGCTTCTTCATGCGTTTGACACCTATGTGACCAAGGCGACAGTGCCACAAGTATGTGGTACTATCATTATCAACTTTACATCTTTTGGTACTCACACTATGAATATGTGTAGCAATACGCTCGAGATTCATTAAGAATAAACCATTCACCATAGGAGCATGACCATAAAACATATCTCTCATATAAATGGAACAACCATTATTCTCAGATTTAAATGAGTAGCCATCTCGAATTAAACGAGATCCCGATACAATGTTCATGCTC
The DNA here is from genome assembly GCF_056163025.1 of Triticum urartu. Taxonomy (NCBI): domain Eukaryota; kingdom Viridiplantae; phylum Streptophyta; class Magnoliopsida; order Poales; family Poaceae; genus Triticum; species Triticum urartu. Next base: position 566,486,627 of record NC_141874.1, read on the forward strand.
AAAGCTGGCACTAAATAACAGTTATTGAGGTTTAAAACTAATCCCGTAGGTAAATGTAGAGGCAGCGTGCCGACGGCGATCACATCAACCTTGGAACCATTCCCGACGCGCATCGTCACCTCGTCCTTCGCCAGTCTCCGTTTATTCCGCAGCTCCTGCTGTGAGTTACAAATATGAGCAACGGCACCAGTATCAAATACCCAGGAGTCACTACGAGTACTGGTAAGGTACACATCAATTACATGTATATCAAATATACCTTTGGTGTTGTCGGCCTTCTTGTCCGCTAAGTATTTGGGGCAGTTCCGTTTCCAGTGACCCTTCCCTTTGCGATAAAAGCACTCCGTCTCAGGCTTGGGTCCATTCTTTGGCTTCTTCCCGGCAGCTTGCTTGCCGGGCGCGGCAACCTCCTTGCCGTCCTTCTTGAAGTTCTTTTTACCCTTGCCTTTCTTGAACTTAGTGGTTTTATTGACCATCAACACTTGATGTTCCTTCTTGACTTCTACCTCCGCTGATTTCAGCATTGAGAACAACTCAGGAATGGTCTTTTGCATCCCCTGCATGTTGAAGTTCATCACAAAGCTCTTGTAGCTTGGTGGAAGCGACTGGAGGATTCTGTCAATGACCGCATCATCCGGGAGATTAACTCCCAGCTGAGACAAGCGGTTATGCAACCCAGACATAGTGAGTATGTGCTCACTGACAGAACTATTTTCCTCCATCTTACAGCTGAAGAACTTATCGGAGACTTCATATCTCTCGATCCGTGCATGAGCTTGAAAAACCATTTTCAGCTCTTCGAACATCTTATATGCTCCATGTCTCTCAAAACTCTTTTGGAGCCCCGGCTCTAAGCTGTAAAGCATGCCGCACTGAACGAGGGAGTAGTCGTTAACACGTGTCTGCCAAGCGTTCATAACGTCTTGGTTCTGTGGGACGGGTGGATCACCTAGCGGTGCTTGTAGGACATAATCTTTCTTGGCAGCTATGAGGATAATCCTCAGGTTCCGGACCCAGTCCGTATAGTTGCTGCCATCGTCTTTCAGCTTGGTTTTCTCTAGGAACGCGTTGAAGTTGAGGACTACGTTGGCCATTTGATCTACAAGACATATTGCAAAGATTTTAGACTAAGTTCATGATAATTAAGTTCATCTAATTAAATTATTAATGAACTCCCACTTAGATTAGACATCCCTCTAGTCATCTGAGTATTACATGATCCGAGTTAACTAGACCGTGTCCGATCATCACGTGAGACGGACTAGTCAACGTCGGTGAACATCTTCATGTTGATCGTATCTTCTATACGACTCATGCTCGACCTTTCGGTCTTCTGTGTTCCGAGGCCATGTCTATACACATGCTAGGCTCGTCAAGTTAACCCTAAGTGTTTTGCATGTGTAAAACTGTCTTACACCCGTTGTATGTGAACGTAAGGATCCATCACACCCGATCATCACGGCGTGCTTAGAAACGACGAACTGTAGCAATGGTGCACAGTTAGGGGAGAACACTTCTTGAAATTGTTATGAGGGATCATCTTATTTACTACCGTCGTTCTAAGTAAACAAGATGCAAAACATGATAAACATCACATGCAATCAAATAATAAACGTGACATGATATGGCCAATATCACATAGCTCCTTTGATCTCCATCTTGGGGCTCCATGATCATCTTGTCACCGACTTGACACCATGATCTCCATCATCGTGTCTCCATGAAGTTGCTCGCCAACTATTACTTCTACTACTATGGCTAACGCGTTTAGCAATAAAGTAAAGTAATTTACATGGCGTTACTCAATGACACGTAGGTCATATAAAAGAATAAAGACAACTCCTATGGCTCCTGCCGGTTGTCATACTCATCGACATGCAAGTCGTGAATCCTATTACAATAGCATGAACATCTCATACATCACATATAGATCATTCATCATTCATCACAACTTTGGCCATATCATATCACAAACCACTTGCTGCAAAAACAAGTTAGACGTCCTCTAATTGTTGTTGCAAGTTTTACGTGGCTGAATTAGGGTTCTAGCAAGAACGTCTTCTTACCTACGTTAAAGCCACAACATGATTTGTCAACTTCTATTTACCTTTCATAAGGACCCTGTTCATCGAATCCACTCCAACTAAAGTGGGAGAGACAGACACCCGCCAGCCACCTTATGCAACTAGTGCATGTTAGTCGGTGGAACCGGTCTCACGTAAGCGTACGTGTAAGGTTGGTCCGGGCCGCTTCATCCCACAATACCGCTGAAGCAAGAAAACACTAGTAATGGCAAGAAGGTTGACAAATCTACGCCCACAACTAATTGTGTTCTACTCGCGCAAGAAGAACTACGCATAGACCTAGCTCATGATGCCACTGTTGGGGAACGTTGCAGAAAACAAAAATTTTCCTACTCGTTTCACCAAGATCATCTAGGAGTTCATCTAGCAACGAGTCATTGGATGCATCTACATACCTTTGTAGATCGCGCACAGAAGTGTTCAAAAGAACGGTGATGATGTAGTCGAACACGACGTGATCCAAATCACCGATGACCAAGCGCCGAACGGACGGCACCTCCGCGTTCAACACACGTACGGGACGGGAGACGTCTCCTCCTTCTTGATCCAGCAAGGGGAAGGAGAGGTTGATGAAGATCCAGCAGCACGACGGCGTGGTGGTGGATGCAGGGCGTCACAGTAGCAGGGCTTCGCCTATACTACGAGGGGGAGACGTAACGGGGAGAGAGGGAGGCGCCAAAGCTGAGGTATGAAGTCCTCCCCTCTCCTCAACTATATATAGGGGTGCCAAGGGGGGGCGCCGGCCCTAGTATATGGATCTACTAGGGGGGGCGGCGGCCAAGGGTGGGGGGCTTGCCCCCCAAGCAAGGGGGCGCCCCCTCTAGGGTTTCCCTCCAACCCTAGGCGCATGGGCCCTTGGGGTTTGGCGCCCCAGCCCACTATGGGCTGGGTTCCCTCCCACTTCAGCCCATGGGGCCCTCCGGGATAGGTGGCCCCACCCGGTGGACCCCCGGGACCCTTCCGGTGGTCCGGGTACAATACCAGTGACCCCGAAACTTGTCCCGATGGCCGAAACAGCACTTCCTATATATAATTCTTTACCTCCGGACCATTCCGGAACTCCTCGTGATGTCCGGGATCTCATCCGGGACCCCGAACAATATTCGGGCTACTGCATATACATATCTTCACAACCCTAGCGTCACCGAACCTTAAGTGTGTAGACCCTACGGGTTCGGGAGACAAGCAGACATGACCGAGACGACTCTCTGGCAAATAACTAACAGCGGGATCTGGATACCCATGTTGGCTCCCACATGCTCCACGATGATCTCATCGGATGAACCACGATGTCGAGGATTCAATCAACCCCGTATGCAATTCCCTTTGTCAATCGATATGTTACTTGCCCGAGATTCGATCGTCGGTATCCCAATACCTCGTTCAATCTCGTTACCGGCAAGTCACTTTACTCGTACCGTAATGCATGATCCCGTGACCAGACACTTGGTCACTTTGAGCTCATTATGATGATGCATTACCGAGTGGGCCCGGTGATACCTCTCCATCATACGGAGTGACAAATCCCAGTCTTGATCCATGTCAACCCAACAGACACTTTCGGAGATACCCGTAGTCTACCTTTATAGTCACCCAGTTACGTTGTGACGTTTGGTATACCCAAAGCACTCCTACGGTATCCGGGAGTTACACGATCTCATGGTCTAAGGAAAAGATACTTTGACATTGGAAAACTCTAGCAAACGAACTATACGATCTTGTGCTATGTTTAGGATTGGGTCTCGTCCATCACATCATTCTCCTAATGATGTGATCTCGTTATCAATGACATCCAATGTCCATAGTCAGGAAACCATGACTATCTGTTGATCAACGAGCTAGTCAACTAGAGGCTTACTAGGGACATGTTGGTGTCTGTTATTCACACATGTATTACGATTTCCGGATAATACAATTATAGCATGAACAAAGACAATTATCATAAACAAGGAAATATAATAATAAAGCTTTTATTATTGCCTCTAGGGCATATTTCCAACAATCCGCACCTAATGATAGCCCGAGCGCAAGTCGAGCTTGGTGAAGAAGCGCGCGCCATGTAGCTCGTCTAGGAGCTCATCCACTACGGGGATGGGGAACTTGTCCTTGGACGTCATGGTGTTGAGGGTGCGGAAGTCGATGCAGAAGCGCCACGTGCCATCGGCCTTGCGCACAAGGAGCACTTGGAGCGGAGAACGGTGAAGTCGAAATCCGGATGATGCCCTGCGCAAGCATGACCGCCACCTGACGCTCGATCTTGTCCTTCTGCAGCTAGGGGTACCAGTATGGACGAACGGCGACAGGCGCCATGTTCGGCAACAGGTGGATGCGGTGGTCATAGGGCCGCGAGGGAGGGAGGCCCTGTGGCTCGTCGAAGATGTCGTTGTGCTGCTGCAGTAGGTCGGCCAGGAGGGGGTGCGCCTCGTCGAGGGCGGCGGCCATCAGGTGGAGCTGCAGAGATGCGCCGGTGCTGCCAAGGCCCGTCCAGTGCACGCGGCGGCCGCCCTCGCGCCAGAAGATGAGGGACAGCATGTCGAGCTCCCACAGTATGGGGCCTAATGTGCTCAGGAAGTCGAGGCCGAGGATGAAGTCGTAGCAGCCCAAGTCGATGCTGACACAGTTGATGGAGAAAGGCTCGTCGCCGATGAGGACGGGGACCTGTCGTTCCACGCCCTGGCACGTAAGACGGTCCTCGTTGGCGACGGTGACGCTGTACCGCTTCGCGCTCGCCGGCTGGAGGGCAAGGCGGCGCATCGCGGTGTTGGACAAGAAGTTGTGCGTCGAGCCCGTGTCCACGAGTGCAGTAAGGCGCTCCCCATTGATCTTCACCGGGAGCGGCATCGTCTTCGCCGTCTTGATGCCCGCCATGGCATGAAGAGAGACGACGAAGGCGGACGCGTCGACCGGCGCGTAGGTCGTGACACCAGCCTCAGTGATGGTGGCGGCCGCGAGCTCCGCAGTGAAGGCCTCCACCTCGGCTTCGTCGACGGTCTCCAGGTAGAAGAGGCGGGCACACATGTGACCCGGCGCATACTGCTCGTCGCAGTTGAAGCACAGGCCCTTGCGGCGCCGATCGAGCTGCTCAGCGGACGTCAGGCGCTTGAAGGGACGTGTCGGCGCGGGGGTGTCCGCTGGCGTGGCTGGGAAGGCGGGGCGGTTGGCGTCGGGGCGGACCGAGGCAGGGGCCGCGCGCCGCGGCTCGCGTACACCTGCTGCATGGCGAGGACGCGCTGCTCATATGCGCGCGCGTAGTACATGGCCATCAGCAGGTCCTAGGGCTCCCTCATCTCGACATCGATGCAGATGTGGTCGAGGAGGCTGCCGATGAAGAGGTCAGCGCGCTGACGCGCCGAGATTCCCAGGGCGTGGCAGGCCAGTGCCTGGAAGCAGTCGGCGAAGTCTTGCACCGTGGTGGTGAAGGGCAGGCGGCCGAGCTCGGCGAGTCGGCTCCCGCGGAGGGTTGGGCCGAACCGTTGGAGGCACAGGTCGCGGAAGCGCTCCCATGAAGGCATCCCACCCTCGTCCTGCTCGAGAGCGTAGTACCACTTGCGCGGCGCCATGGAGGTGGTAGGAGGCGATCCACGTGTGGTCGGACGCGAGCGTCTGCTGCCCCCTAAAAAACTGATCGCACTGGTTCAGCCAATTCAGGGGGTTGACGGTGCCGTCGTAGGTGGCGAACTCCAGCTTGGTGAAGCGAGGCGGCTGCTGCATGTGCGGCGCCGCCGCGTAGGCGCCCTCCTTGCGACCGGAGGTGAGTGACGAGCTCCCTACGTAAGGGGCAGCGAACCCGCCGAGTCCGCCGAAGGCGTGGACGGGCTGCTGCTGCACCGTGGTTTGGAGAGGCGCCTGCGTGTAGGTGGGCGTGTCGGCCCACGACGGGATGGCCGAGGGCGAGGCCGGCCACTTGACCTGATGGAGCGGCCGCCCGTTGTTGGCGACGGCAGCCGGTGGCGGTGGGATGAGGGGCACGACCGTCGGCGGCAGGGGCGGGTGTTGGCTGGCCCGGAGTTCGGCCATCTCGCGGCGGAGGTCGTGGAGGGCGAGGGCCACCTCGGACAGCGTCGTGGGGAGCACGTCGGCCGCCAGGGCATCTGCGTCGGACGCCGGCGGCTGCAGGTGGTGTGGCATCTGCTGAGAGGTGGCGGCGATGATGTTGGCGTCGGCGGCGGAGGTGGCGGGGGCGATGGTGGTGGGGAGGCCGTTGGAACCCATCGAACCAAAGCAATCTGATACCAAATTGGAAGAGGCTAGGGTTCTACCAGGTCTCGGACGGAGGTTGTAGGGGTGGAAGTGAGGGCGGAGGAGTTGGGGGCGCTGGCGCCGGCGGTGCGCCATCGCTGCGCGGGTGAGGAGAAGGCGGCGCTAGGGCAGGAGGCGGCTAGGGTTTGGGGTCTCTCGTCTCCCTGAAGGAGACGACAGTTTAATACTATTTATTGTCTGATTAATCACGAAGGGGTACATATCTTTATATAGGAGGACAGCCTCCTCTAAACCCTAGATAACTTGGGCTAAGCCCATAACTAGCCACTAGTGGGCTTCTTACGGCTATACGTAAGACCGACCATAATAGTCGAGGTGTCATACAATTTGTGCCATGGCGCAGATTGTTCCTTGACGTCCATAAGCTCCAAGCAGTACAAGTTATAACTACGGCCTCCATCTTTGAGAAAATATTTTCATCAAGGATGTCAGTCGCCCAGGTTAGAGGCTGTAGGTTAGGAAGCTTCACTGCAGTCTCATGGCGTACCTCAATCCAGCAAAGCTTAGCGCTTGGGCATTCAATAAGAGCATGGAAGATTGTCTCTTCATCAGCACCACATAGGAAACATGCAGCAGTCTCCTCCATGTGTCTTTGTCTCAGAACTACTTGAGTTGGTACAAAACCCCTCAATATACTCCACCAGAATGAGCGAACTTCTGGATGGACACTCAGCTTCCACACTTCTCTCCATTTTGGCGAAGTTGCAAATCCTGATGACGCCCCTCTCCCTTCATTAGCTTCATCTACTTCAAATTTTTCAGCAGCAATCATGTGATACGTCGATCGAACAGAGTGGTTGCCATGTTTCTCATGAGCCCAAGCTAGAGTGTCTTCCTCTAGCCCTCCAATGGGAATTTTACATACTTCAGCAGCATCGAGGGGCACAAGCTGAATGCGCGTCAGATCAATTTTCCAGCTATAGCCATCTTCGTTCACGAGTTCGCTGACTCTCGAGATGGTACTGTCAACAGGCTTGAATAAAGGCTTCAACCATCGCACACTTGGGATCCACTTATCATTCCGAACATAAATTGTTTCCCCACTGCCTGCTCTTTTAATTAGGCTTTTCATCATCACCTCCCGTCTAGATAGAATCGCTCTCCAAGTATGGGATGAATTCTTCTTCTTTGTAGCAAGGAGGAAGTCTGTATGAGGGAAATATTTCCCCTTCAACACCCGCGCACAAAGAGAATCAGGTTGCATCAATAGTCTCCAGCTTTGTTTACCTCGCATGGCAAGGTTAAACAGTTCGAGATCCCGGAAGCCCATCCCACCTGTAGCTTTTGCTCTTGTCATATGGTCCCACCAAAGCCAATGCATGTTCCTCTTGTTCAAAGTTCCACCCCAAAAATAAGTGGAGATGTTTGTCGTCACCTTCTTACAAGTTTGCACCCTTAACTCGAAGCAATTCATGGCAGAGGTTGGGATTGCTTGGGCGACCGATTTAATCAACACCTCCCTCCCTACGTAGTTTAACTTCTAAGCACACCAACGTACCAGCGAGCGAACTTGCAAGCGCACCTTCTACAGTCATCTTTGTCTCCATGAGGAAGACAATGTCGGGACGGTCCTGCTTCACCAACTGGTGGAGCTCAAGAACTGCCTCGGGCTTCCCACAACCCGACAGTTCAGACTTAGGAGATACATTGAGGCCGGTGAAGTTGGGCTTCACTTGCCTCTGTTAGCCACCACCGATTCTGCCTAGAACATAAACTGATCTTGCCTCTGTTAGCCACCTCGAAAACAGCTACATCTGCCAAAACTGGATCTGACATGGAGGACGCACCACCACCCACATAAGTTTGCATGATTGGGACCATCACTAGATTGTTTGACTCTTCAATCTGTTGGACCATTTCTGCCACTAGATTATTCTTTTGAGCGCTTGAAGGCTTCCTCTTTCTCTGTGTAGCAGCGACAACCCCAGACTTTGCCACAGGGAACAATTCCTTGGGCTCACAACACTTATTGCCTTTTCCCGCAACTGTCACAGTGTGCGCTTTCAGTGGAGACGATACCTCCTCGTCAGCCCTGTTATCTCTAACAAGTGGTTGTTTAGAGTACACACTCCCCGACGAGGCCACCCACGTCCACCTTATCAACAGTCCCACCCAGACGAGTGGTTCTTTTTCCCTTTCGATCGTTCATCCAATCGAAGGGCAAATCAACCACCCTCACCCAAATGTCCATCTTGTCAAAACATGGTTTGAGAGTTGGATTGAGCTTCTGTAGCAAGACAACATGTTTTCCTACCATCCACGGAGTGCCATTGAGGGCTATCTCACTATCACATTTAGTCATGAAACCAACGATGAATAGGGTTTCTCCAGCTGATCTGGGGTGAATGCCCTTAGGATTCCCCCATGCTAGCTTCATTGCCGCCATAATCGTCTGCAGGTGCAGCAGGACCTTCCCAATCACCGATAGCCCCAACCCCTCAGAGGCATCCTCATCGTCACTGAGCACCAAGCGCGTCTTCACTGTCTGAAATATTGAGGCGATTCAGCATCTCCTCCACCCCATGCCTTTTGTCCCCCGCCCTCTGCTGAATTCGGCTCTGTTCAGCATCATCTGTCAACACATTCTTTCCCTTGCTAGCTATGCTCATAGCATCAACACACGGGATCCAGAAATGAAACAAGATAAAACTCCAGGCGAGCGCTGCACAAAGCGAGATCCAAGCATACAGGTCTTCCCCTTTGTCAACCCGAGTAAGAAGCTCACAACTCAGCGGACACCTGGGATACAAGGAGCTCACAAATTTTGGCCAGAAGCGTAGGAGAAGAAGCAGAGCAAATGCGACTCACATGGAATGCGGCTCAAGGCGAGGTCCGAACTAGTGCAAGAAGAGCCTATTGCATAGCCGGAAACAGCCCACCGGCCACCTTGGAGTGCACGCCGGCAACCGAGTGCACATCGGCAGCAGCGTGCAGCAAGAGAAATCTAGAAATGCCTCGAGGGTCACGAGAGCAGAGAGGTCGAGTGGTCAACCCACTTCTGATTCGGATTGACGTGTCGCGAAGTCTACTGCTGGAAGCCTCTTTTGAGACGCAAATATGTGTTTCTATTAATAGGCTACCCAAAACTTGCAAGACAATAAATCACTTACAAGTGGCACCACAAAATATGAATGTAGTATGTTCATCAACGAACAACATTTAGTTAAGCTAATATGGGATTGAAAAGCTTTTAAATTTGGTGCAACAACCTGAAAGCTTATTAATTATCAGCAAAAATAACAGAATACTGTGAAGTACTTAGCGAAGTTTGAGAATGCCATTCTAAATGTCATTGAATAATGTACTAACAACGATTTGACGAGTGATACCACAACCAAAATATTGTAGAATTTTGCATGGTGCGGCCGCGCACCATGCCTGCTGCAGATCTTGTAGTTATACATAATAGTAAGGATCAACGAGCCCACTAAATTTATTCAGATCAGATTACATGATTCATCGAGTGTACACTAAATAATAATGATAGAGAAATGGAAACAACAGTTGCTTCCTCCACTTGATATGATAGCTAAGCTTAAGAGAACATGTAAGTAGGCGGATTAGTTTCAGTGATGGGCATGGAAGAATTGAGGGAGATAGCTCAAGCAATTGTTTGGGTGGTGCCAGGACCATCAACTGGTGCAAGGGGATTGTGCTTAGCACCAATTGATGTTTGCCAAGCATACCGCCTTGTTCATGAGCCCGACCTTCACGTCGACAGCCCGACCGCTAACCTAACGATGAGAAGTTGCAATTGTGGTGCGATGGGGCGAGATGGTTGGAGGAATTCTCGGGTAGATGAGGGGAAGCTCGACTATTGGGCATCAGAGGAGCTCTTTGGGAGGTGCTGTAGCGTCAATGTCGTTGTTAAGGAGCGAAGCAGAGCTCTTAGTGAAGTTGACCTTAAGCCCGAATGGTGTCCAAAGAGCTGCAAGATCTCCTTAATTGCGACCGCATCGCTTGCCGTCCGGTGACTGAACATCATGATGTCGTCAGCGTATAGCGAAAACATGGGTATTTTTTGGCGTGGATGAAGCCGTTGTATGATGTCGGTGTTGACAATATGCTGGATCTCGAGGACATCGACTGTGAGGATGAACAGCTGGGGCGAGAATGGGTCCCCCTGGCGTAGCCCACATCTGGTTGTAGCGACCAGACCTCAAACAGTCTGATCTCTGTGCTCCGGTGTCATCCCTGGATCAGTAATGCTGACACCACACAGTACTCGGAGGATTTATGGCAGAGTAGCAATCACACACTTATTACATCGAGTGCCTCAAAAGAGAACTTATTAAATAAATATGGCTTAAGGCCATCTAATAACGATAACAGCGGAAGGCTTGGAAGATAAGTGAGTCCATCAACTCCAACGGCATCACTGAGTATAGAACCACGACCTAAAAATTCCTTAATCGTCGTCTGAAAAGTCTGCAACATTAACGTTGCAGCCCGAAAACGGGCCAGCACATGGAATATGCTGGCAATGTAACACATAGAGGGTAATGGAATGAAACAGCTATACTATATGCATATTTGGCTGGTGGAAAGCTCTGTGGTTACAGTTTTGCGTAAAGCCAATTTTTCCCTACTTCAAAGGAATAAATTTTATTTAACTATCATGGTGGTTGTTAAACATTGAGAATGGTTGACAACATTCTCAATCCCAATTAAGCATCATCATTAAACAAAACCCAACAAAATTAATTTAGAGTAACATGTTGAGATTCACATGATAATCCAGGTACTAGATACTCAAGATGTCCATAACCGGGGACACGGCTAACCATGATTAGTTTATTACACTCTGCAGAGGTTTGCGCACTTTTTCCCACAAGACTCGATCGCCTCCGTTTATTTTCTCGCACTATAAGGTGTTTGAGAAGACGGATGACCGAGACATAGTCTTTCAGAAGCGCTAGCACCTTACGATCGGGTAGACCGTACCACCTACATCCCTTGCATCTACTAGTCTACCACTGTAAGAGTTCGCACAACTTAGTCAACTATACTAGAGCCCATAATAGCTTGTGGCTGCACACGAAAGTTTCTAGTATGAATAGTCTCATGATCCCTTTGAGCCTAGGTGGCGGTCCAAAAGAAAACAGGCAAGTCCTGGAATACTCAGGTGCCTCAATCCACCCAGATGTGTGTTTAGTTTGCCACCTTAGTTAAACCATTAGTTATCAATCTCACATCTGTCATGGATATCACTCACCCAATCCACGTCTACTAGCATAGCATGGCATAATAAGCAAACGTAGAAGTAACTCCCAAAGGTTTGATAATAAACAGGTAATAGGTACTACCTCATCTACTTCCCATCCCACAGTTTAATTAGATCCTAATCATGCAATGTGTGAGGATTGATCTAATGCAATAAACTGGGTAGTAGAAAATGTATGATCAAAGTGTTACTTGCCTTGCTGATGATCCGAGAAACCTAACGATTCGAAGTAACAGGCGGCGCACTCCGGGTACTCTATCGCAGACAAACAAACAAGCATACAATAAGTACTCATCTAATGCACAGGTAAAACTCAAATAAGAGATCTAACCAGAAGGTTCAACTTAAGAACTCTGGTTGGCAAAAAGAATCAAATCGAACGAAGCAAAGAAAGTCAAACGGCGAAAGAAAACAACTTCGTTCTAGTAATCTGGATCTAAGTCAAATTTTACAGTAGCAAAATCTTGTTCAAGTTGATTAAACGGATAGAGGGTTTCGAGACGAAACTCCAGGCGCTTGAATCGCCTGATTCCGATAAACAAGCGAAAAGTTATACTAAAACGAAAATCGGATCAGAAATCGCAATCAGAAAATAACTGCAGAAAATTCGACGAAAAAGAAAAACGACGAACGGATTAATTCGTTAATTAACCTAATCCAAAAATAAAACCGACGAAAACCAATCGATTTTTTTAAACCAAAAAAACGGCACGGATTTCGAGGCGGCGGCGAACCTCGGGCGACGCGCGTCGCGGCGGCAGCGGCGGCTCCGGCGGGCGGGTGGGCTGGCGGCGGTTATGGGCTGGGGGCTCGGGTGCGGCGCTATTTAAAGGCGTCCCCCGGGCGGAGTCCCGCTCGGGCACGGCCCAAGGTCGGTTTCATTTTTTTTAAATAATTACGCTCGGAAGAAAAATAAAAAGAAATACTAAACGGACTCCAAAAATCCCGAAATAAAATTTTCCGGGTTTCTAAAATCAAGCCCGACAAAGTGAACATTTATTTGGGCCCCAAATACAATTTTGAAAAACGCATATTTTTTCTTAAATTCAAATAAAAATATCAAAAAACTCCGAAACAAATCTTATTTGATTTTATTATTAAATCCTCAATATTTCTATATTTTGAGAAAGTCATTTTATTCCCTCTCATATTTTTGTAATAGAAATAATTGATGATAAAATAAATAAAATCAAATGATCATATTTTCAAAATTTGAGAAAACTCAAATATGAAAATAGCGAAATCCCCAACTCTCTCCGTGGGTCCTTGAGTTGCTTAGAATTTTCTAGGATCAAAACCCAAAAGCAAATAAAATATGATATGCATGATGATCTAATGTATAACATTTCAAATTGAAAATTTGGGATGTTACACTGGTGGCCCTTGATCTCCGTTGATCGGCACTTATGTGTGTTGGTGGAGGATAGCAGGATCACGAGCCACTTGATGAACATGTCGTTGAACCCATATTGTTGTAGCACCTCGAACAAGAAGGACCACAAGACGGTGTCGAATGCGCGGGCGAGGTCGAGCTTGAGTAGGACCTGTGGTGCACAGTTGGGCAATAGGTGGGTGGATTGCTTCACGAGCACAAAGTTGTTGTGGAGACTCTAGCCGCTGGTTGGCATTGACTAGGCGGTCGAGCTTGGGGCCGAGGCGTAGCAAAAGGAGCTTGGCAAAGACCTTAGCGATCATGTGTATGAGGTTGATTAGCTGGTAGTCGCCTAGGGCGCTCGCGTCGGCCCGCCTTAGCAATAAGGCCTAGCCTTGTTTAGGCGATGGAAACCGCGACCACACAACTCGTAGAGCTGTGGAACATGTTTACCACGCCACCCTTGATGATAATCCAACAAGTGCGCAGGAATTCCACAGTGAATCGGTTAGGACCTGGTGCCTTCTGCGCCACCATGCGTTTCACCGTCTCCCAAATCTTGTCAGCGACAAAATTTGCGTTGAGGTTATGCAGCTCACCGTTATGCTTTATTAGATGGCAAAATTGAGCGTATGCTCGCGTTTGGCAACCGTGCTCGGGAGCCCATCTAAGAGGAAGAACGTAGCCTCGACCGTGTCTGTTTGCTCAGTGATGATGAAGTCACCGATGGTGATGGCGTGCAACCTATTCTTCTGCCGCCGGTAGGTGCACTGATGGTGGAAGGATGTCGTGTTGGCGCCATCGTCTTTGAGCGTGGCAAACTTAGCGTGCTGTCAGGCGATGGTTTGCCCAAGAGACGCAAACCCGAGGTAGGAAACCTTGAGTTGTCTGTGTAGTCATGTTTCATGCGGCGAGAGCAGCCAATCCTCCTACGCCCTGTTGAAACAGAGGATCACTTCCCAAGCGATCGCAACCTTCAGACACACGCTACCGATAGACTTGGCACTCCGGCTGGTGAGCTTTCCTACAGTCTAGCCTGTAGGCGCAACGTTTGCCGACGGAAGGGATCCATGCCATGCACAGAGCACCAAGCTTCCGAGACGGTATCGCGAAGTTGTCGAGGTGCAGTCATAAATCCACAAACCGGAACCAGCGTTGAGCAGGTGACAGGGGTGCACAATCGAGCAGTAGCGGGTTGTGATAAGAGACCACAGACTCCAGGCATCGCAGGTGGCACTCCCCGTGCTGGTCCTCCCAATCTGAGGTGCAGAAGAAGAGATCGGGTATATGTGCTTGTTCGATCAGGTATATCTGTGCCCGTGTAGATAGATTTCCTTCAGCGCTAGGTGATTGTGCATCTGTCGGAACCGAGCTATCATGCGTCTGTTCAGGTTACTATTGTTCTTGTCCTTGTCATGATAGAGACTAGGTTGAAATCACTATAGAGTAACCACATGCCCGGCAATGCGCGTACGCCCGTGACCTCCTTGAACACTATTTTGTTGGTGTCGCTTAGCGGTCGGTAGACGATTGTGAGCCACCAAGGGGTCCCGGTGGCCGTGGACACTTCCGTAGAGAGCGTGTTTGTTGAACATAGGGTCGGTGATGATGATTGAACAGAGTTAATTGCACAGAAGTATTATAGTTCGGGCATCACATGCAGATTGGTATCATGATTGCTAATTTTTGCGTGTCAGTACTAATATTGGTCCAGATTTTTGCAAAAAAGACTAAAAGGCTGATTTATACGTATTGACAGTGTATCTGACTGTTGGGGCCCATCTGTTAGGTGCAACGTGGCATGTTTTTTTGCAGATAACCCCCTTGCTTTATACGTAATCGCATAAATACCCGTTATTTTGCGGGAAAAATTTTAACCTGCAGCACGAAGGCGGACCGCGCTAGCCACCAGGACAAAGGGCAGCTCGTGTTACTCTACAGGCAGGATATTCTTTATACAATAAACAAACGCTGGCTGATGGTTGGGCCAACCAAGGCCTGTAATTGTTTTTTCGTTTCGCCTTTTACTGACGCGCGTGCTGGGCTCGTTCGCCCGGATTTCTTTTCTACTTATTTATCTTATTATGCTTTATTTTTGTTTCTGGTTTTGGCTTATTTTTAGGTTTTTCTTTCTTTCTTCTTTTATTCACTGGGTTCGTTTTACTTCTGTTTTTAACATACTTACTAAACATTTTTTTTAGATAGGCTTCAATACATGATGTTTTCAAATACATGATGAACATGTTTTCGAATTTGCATGAACATTATCTTAATGTACGCTGAGCACCTTTTCTGCATATAGTGATCATTTTTTAATGCTTGATGAACTTTACTTTGCAAACAGTGAGCATTTTTTAATATATTGAACTTTTTGGGTTGAACATTTTTGCAATTTAGGTTGAACATTTTCTTAATATATACGATGAACATTTTTGTAATTTAGGTTGAACATTTTTTAATATATACGACGATCATTTTTGTAATATAGGTTGAACATTTTCTTAATACATGATGAATTTTTTTGACAATGTGTATTTGAGAAAATGTTCAGCATGTTTTAAAAACTTATTGCGTAAAATCATTCTAGAATTTCGAGAAACACATCAATTTCTGTGGTATTTCGAGAAACTTTATTGTGTAAAAATCATTCTTGCGTTTCCAGAAACACGTTGATTTTTTCTTATAAAAGTTGAACAGTTTTAATGCATTTCTAAAATTTAATAAGATTACACAATTATTTTTAATACAGGTTGTCAAATTTTCTTTATGAATGATTAATATTTTCTCCATTTTTAATACAGATTGGTCACCATGAATTACAAAAAAAATTACCACGAATTAAGCAAAATGTTCCTTATCGTAAGAAAATTGAACAACCTATAGTACAAAAATGTTCAATTTGCATTTCAAATATGTTCAACGGATATTACCAAAGTTTATTATATTAAGAAAATGTTCACTGTTTGTAAAGAAAAGCTCATCGTGCATTGAAAAATGTTCACTATAAGCAGAAAAAGTGTTCAGCGTATATTAAAAAAAATGTTCACCGCGCATTCTAAAAGCATAAGAGAAATTAAACGAATAGTAACCGGGGCAACGAACAAGTCCAACACGCGCGCCAGTTAAGTGCGAAACGAAAAAAAAACGTGAGCCGGCCGGTCCAGCGCTTCAGATATAGTATAAGAAATCTAACGCCTGTACTGGAACGTTAGCTTTCCAGGAGCGTGGTGGTTAGCGCGTGGTGCCTGTGGACAGCAGGTCGCAGGATCGAATCCCGCGGGCACCTAATTTACTTTCCTTTTTGTTTATTTGTTCAAGTGGCAGAAAATTTCTACTCAGTCCAGATTCGATGGTGGAAATTGCGAACAAGACCGGGCATTTTTCCCCAAAAAAATTGGGCATTTTTGTGATTACTTACAATGTAAGGGGGTTTTCTGTAAAAAGACATGCCACGTTAGCACCTGACAGACAGGCCCCAACAGTTAGATACACTGTCAATACGTATAAATCAGCCTTTTAGTCTTTTTTGCAAAAATTTGGACCAATATTAATACTGACACGTAAAAATTAGCAATCGTGATACCAATCTACATGTGATGCCCGAATTATGGTACTTCTGTGCAATTAACTCGATTGAACAAGACCGGGCAACCTGCGCACGTCCCTGACCTCCTACGTGAACTCTATTTTGTCGGCGTCGTGTTGCGGTCTGTAGGCGATTGTGAGCCACCAAGGGGCCCCGGTGACCGTGGACACTTCTGTGGAGAGCGTGTTTGTGGAACACATGGTCGGTGATCATGACTGTCGTGGTCTTCCAAACGAGAAGTATCCTACCGCATATGCTTTGTGATGGCAGGTAAGCGTACTCATCGAGATCGGATTCTAGCAACTCAAGCACAACCGATGAGAAGATCAACTCCATCTTAGTTTTTTTTGCAAGCATACAATGGAGGCGCTAGTGGTATTGAGCAGCGTACCATGCCTAGGACACAGGCACACGCGTTCATGTCGTGCATGTTGCAATTGGAGATCCTAAGGTCGTGATCCATAGGAAGCAAGATAGTTCGGAGTGCCAGAACGCAACATTGATCAAGCCGTTTGTTGCGCCGTGGTGACCTGCGGCGTGTCGAGGCAGGATGACAGCTTACGGTCAACGAGGGCGTATGGGATTAGCGTCGCGAAGAAGCCATAGTATGTTTTATTCCTCGATGACTGTGATCTTCTGGTTGGCTCCAATGATCCCTAGGGTGCGAAACTCCCCCGATGACTGTGATTTTCTGGTTGGCTCCAATGATTCCTAAGGTGCAAAACTTCTAGACTCGCGCATGGCGTTCTGTCGTGGGTGGCTCGCCGGTCTAAGAGCATGAGGTGTCTGTCGATCGATCAGGGCGCGGAGCATGAGTTGTCGTCGTGGGCGCCTCCGTAGCGTTGGCAGTGTGGCGTTCAGGTGCTTGGTCGCCTCAGTGAGGAAATCTCTGAGCGTCCACGTCTTTGGTGCGTGCTGGCGTGAGCGGCTGATGGTGATCTGTGGCGACATCCAAGTCTTGGACGCATAAGGAGATGGTGTCAGAGCCAGGGTCCGCGTGCCATCCGTCACGGGCTGGGCCTCTCGCATGGGGTTGAATCCTCGCTGACGACATTTGAATCGCGCTGGGCCATGGGCCGGTGGAGGATCGTCCTTTGAGGTTGTGGGCTTCTCGCGTGTCTTTGGCCCATCTTTGCTGGCGCTGTTCGTCAACTCTAATGTCGTGGAACGGTCAACACAAGCTGCCAAACCGGCGGCAGGGACATAGATGGGCGAGGCATCGCTTTTCACTGACAATGGATCCGCCTCAGGGCTCGTGTTGTGTCCTTAGGATAACAAATCGGGCACGACAGCAACCGAAGCCATTGGGGTCGTTGGCGAACGATTGGCAGAAGCTACCAAACCAGCAGCAGGGACAATGGTGGGCGAGACATCGCTTTGCCCGACAAGGGATCCGCCTTCGAGCTTGTGCAGCGTCCATAGAATAGCAAATCGTGCACGACGCTAATCGAAGCCAGTGGGGTTGTTGGCGAGTCTGATTCCTGCCTCGCGGTGGGAGTGGTCGTTGCAGTGTGGTCGAAGGTTCGCTTTGCCCTAGGCAGGAGGGACAAAGAGCAAACGGGGAGGCCCTGGGTGTCTCGGGGTTGTTGGTGCCAGGCGTGGAGGACGATTTTGTTGGCGTGGGGGCCAAGATGTCTCCGTCTCTTGCTGGGCTCCTTGTCCGAGAGCGCTTTTGGCGCTTTTCCCGTTTTCTTTTTTAGCACGGTGACAAGGGCGACAGGCCCCACGCTATCCAAGCCATGGGTCCATCTAACTTTCCATGCTCGTTCCACGGCGGCCACGACGCGTGTTTGAGCCGCCGTCGATAATAGCCACTTCGGCCACCCCATCGGCGCGCAGCGCCGCGGGGGGGGGGGGATCTAATGACAGTTGATTGAGACTTGCCATTGTCGTCTTTCGAAAGCGAACTCTTATCTGGTTGCACTCGGGTTCTCCTGTCGACTTGTTTTTCAATAGTAAATCACAGGCAGTATGCCCTATTTGAAAACATGCAATGAGGGTACGAGCAACACTCCCCAAACTTGGCATGACTCATCGCCATCTTGTATTCATGATCTTACCTCTATTGGTCACAAATGCATAGCATAGGATCGAGTGGATCGGCACCCAATAGGCCAGATTTTCCTATCTTTGATGTTAGAAGTGATTCCAATCTATTTTTCTATAGTGATAGTTCACACATTAGCAATTAGCACTGCCTCAAAGAAAACATAGGAACTAGGGAGTTCATCGAGAGAAAGTCCCTTTAGTTTCGTACTTCCCTGTTTCGGATTTGCATATGTCTTTAATCGCAATAGTTGTAGAGAAATCCCTCAATCACGGGACAATCCTCCAGGGCAAAGGTACTTCCAAAGCTCAGAAGGTTCATCTGTGCATGAAAGGAATGAAACAAATTCCATAGAAAAAATAGGAAAATCCCCACCGAGATCGGTACCTATCTAGATCCCCAGCTTCGACAACAAAACTCCTTCGCATTTTGCGACCATTCCCGCGAGGACTACGATTCGGATTATCTAATGTCATCCCCAAACAGAATTACACCTCTTAAGAGGAAGGGACGGCCCTCTATCCGGTGTGGGTTCCTACGAATTATTGTCTGGTTCCGGATCCAGGTCCCTCTGCCCTTGCTTTTTGTTATTCCATAGGGGTATGGATTGAAGTAATCACTAATCCAGGAAAGATGGATCTTTAGCTAGAAAAACGAAAAGCCAATACGCCATGTATCAAAACAATAGGGATAGGGGTAGTTGTATACCACCTACGAATAGGAAGATCCTGGGTTTTGTAAGAAAACTACGAATAGGAAGATCCTGGGTTTTGTAAGAAATCCAATTTCATCAATTCTAAGCACGGTAATGGCAGTGCTCCTATCCAACAGCCGGGGATCTATTCGATTTCTCAATTTGCTAATGCCGATAAGCTTAGGTTGTTATTTCATCGTCTTGCGCTAAAAAGGCACCCTCCTATTATGCTAACAAAGGGACGGATAACGGCAAAGCGGAACAGCAATAGCGAAAGCAGGTACAGTAACGGCGCAATCCCTAAAAAAAGAATCAAAATAGAGAAATTTAGAGCGTTGCGAATTTCCTTCTTTTGATAATGCTACCCACACAGTCACGGCTCCTATCCGGTCACCGGGTTAAACAATTGATTCCTCTCAACGCATCCCCGCGGTAAAGAGCTAGTCGTATTCTTTTGATAATTCTCTAGTTGTATTCAAGCAAGAGTCCTCGGCATCCTACGAAAACAAGCGCTAGGAATATCAATAGCGTTAGCGTTAGCGTCCTGGCCTTTGCTTGGGGATTCCTCTATGGAATTCCAAACATGCCATTGCTTTGCCTTTGCTCGTCCCTTTGATTCAATCCTTCTTCTCCTCGAAAGCTACAACTAGAAAATATATTCTTCTTTGCCGGTGCGAACCCTTCTTTTGAATAACAACCATTGGCAAGACCAGCGAAATCCGAATACTAATCCGAGGAAAGCCCATCCCTACTTCCCTTTGTTGTTGTTCCTCGAAATCCTCTACTAGTCATTGGTTTCAAAGCAAAGGTATCCGGTATAGGGGGTCGTGGGCAGGTTAGTGTTTCATTTCGATAGGTGATAGTGGTATACCCAAACCATATGGTATAGGTCTTGGAAAGGAAAGTAAATCAAGTCCATCTTACAGGATTTCTTCACTTGCTTAGGCTTAAGCGGTACCAGTACCCGGAGAATAGTTCAATTCTCTTTCTCCACATGACACCCTTGTGTTGTCAAACTAATGAATCCCTCTCCGCCCCTGCTCCGACAAAGCAATAAGCACTAGGGTATCCACCCACCCGCCAGTTCGAATAGCCGGTTTCCTCCCCTTCCGCTCAAGCTAAAGGTTCTGGGCTACGGCTTCCGGTTCCGTATTCCGATTCATCTTCGGATAGCATTAGAAAATCCCTTTCATGCCTTGCCAATACAACTATTATTTTTCTTAGCCGAGGAGCCTTTGGAAGTACCGTTGTTGGATCGGATTGAGCCATTATAGGATCGGATAAAGATTCACTCTTTGCCAATGCCTGCTTCCTTGGTTTCCTACTTTCTGCATCGAAAGTGACTTTTTGCTCAGTATCGAGAACCACTTCTTCTCCTTTTCGAGGCGTAGATCGCCCGTCATCTGATTTGCTTCGTCAAAGCGGATAGCATTATGGAATTGATTATATTCGTAGAAAAAGCACCCCTATTTAATAAGTCCTCGGAAATGATCTCATCCAATACTTCTCTCAGCCTATTTGCCAAGACTTTGGAGCATAGCTTGTAAATGACATTGCACAAAGATATCGGCCTATACTGTGATATTTCTTGGGGGTTCTACTGTCAGCAAGTGCACTATTATTTACTTCACCACGTACTTAAAGAATTGTTGGTAGCAAAGAACAGCACCTGATAGAAAGGATGCTAACCAAGCCTCTTCTGTTTAAGCAAGGCTAAGCCAGAATAAGGGGTACAGTAGGCTGGTGACCCTGACGATAGCACTAAGACTGCCTCGGGAATCTCCTCAATCGTTGAAGAGTGCCTCGGGAATTGAATAAAAGCACTGATATCCATATAATCCTACAATTATGCTCTATTCTCTTGAAGAGAAGACACTTGAACTTCGTCATGTGCTATTGATCCTTTTGAACCTAAATTCACATTGGCATTCTAATCTTTGATTATTTCTTAATAAATTCGACCCGGAAGGCTTTTTAGCTGAACATAAGGAGTGGTGTGCGGACCCACAGGCAGTTACCAATATATCATTAGATTAGTTAATTCCCACGCGCCAAACAGGCGTCACCACACTGCCTCCCAAAGGCTTCTTTTAGGCTTCCCTGCCACATCACACGCTTGCTTGCTTTTGCTAATCCGATCCAGAAAAAACGAACATTCTCCCACGTGCTTCGGGCCTTGCAATAGCAGTAGATGCTACAGACGTGGTGTCATTATCAGCGATTCCTCAATCGATCAGAAGAAAGGGAATATAACCTGCCCCTCATTGTCCTTCAATCATGGTGCAATGAATATCGTAGATAGAGTGATTTCGATCTCATATAGCTAGCTTTCCTTTCAAAGTGAAACGATTTTCCTTTTACGTTGAGATATTTGAATTGGATTTTATTTCACCACTACTATCGTAACGCACAGAAAACACTGACGTTTCCGCTCGCTTTCAACCACTGCCACTTTACCTGAGCACTGTGACGCAGTCGGTCAAGTATTGAGTTTCTGCTAGTATATCAAGGACTTATGAGAACTGAAAAGAAAAAAACGAAAAAAGGAATTCTCATAGTTCATTGAATTAAGGGAGGGCCATTCGTGGGGGGTTCGTGGAAGAGTTGGGTTCGATTCCCTTTATACGCGATGTGGCGAAAAAGACTGATTCAACGAAATATGCCATGCCAGCATTAAGATTTAAAACGTGTCGTCTACTTCCAGGAAATGTTCGGAACAGAGAACTTTCTCTAATCCAACGCCGTATTCTCCGAAGATTGAGGAACAAGAGGAGATCCATTAAAAGAAATCTTTCTCGGAGAGAAAATCTAAACAGTAACATCAAATCACAAACTACACGAAAGTTGTCTCTTTATTATGGGGATTTACCCATAAGGGAGATGCACAGAGGAAGAGAACGAACTTCATATATCCCTTTTTTACTCAATCAAGAAACAAGATCGGACGTGATTCCGGTTCGTCTCCATTTTAGTGACACTCTTCCTCAAGCAAGGCAGCCGATAAGTCATCGAAGGGTTTGTTTGAATAATGGACTGGTAACCATTACTCATTTGAAAGTTTCCCACGGTGATCTAATATCTTTTAAAGAAAATGACGCGAGAACCCGCGGTTTTGAAATAAGGAGATCTTTCTATATCGACATATCAGTTGGAAAAATCATAGGCAAATTCCTATCGGCCATATCAGTTGGAAAAAGAAGAGGCAAATTCCTACTGGCCAGAATCTGGAGAAGAACAAAAAAAGAATGGTTCCGCTTACTCACAACTCAGAGGGGATGCCGCTTACTACTCAAATCCAAGGAATTGCAAAAGTTGCGTTCTTATATGCAAGAAGAAGACTTTGAAAGAACAAAGAAGTTTGGATCCGCAAAAGTATGCTTAGGCAGTTCCTTCGCTGAGCACAACAGAATGAAGAGGAATTTGTTTCATTTCAAATACTTCTTCTTATTGAAAAGAGGGAAGGAGAAAAACCGAAATCTTCCTACTCGAACAATAAGTCCTTTTGTAGAAAAGTCTTCTTTATATAGTAATTCGACCTATTGCTCCGGATCCCTGTTTACTAGGAAGATAAGAATCAAAAGGATCGAACTACCTACTCATTATTCGGAGGTGAATCATAGAACACTAAAAGCTGTGGTATCTTATGGACCTAACATAGGTCACATCCCTCACGACATAAGATTGAAAGATCCAAACCTTCCTCTTCGGAGCGGAAACGGACGTGGCCAAAACATATAAAAAAAGATCGGCCTAGTCGCTCATAGGGACATATCTATCCGGATAGAGGATAGTCTAGATCAATTTTGAGAAAAATCTCTCTCTATATAGATAGGTATCTCTGTGGATAGAGATAAAGATAGGGATCCCTATAAATCGAAATATATGGAAAAAGTGCACTTTTTGACTACTACTACTATTTCTTAGACTTTTTCAAGGAAACATCGTTTTTTCGATTTTGACTGAATTGGTCGGAGCGTAGACGAGCAAGCAGAGCCCAGGAAAGAGGTCAGATCGTCATAGAGCAGTCGACTATAAGTATAAGACTGCTGGCCTGAGAGAAGGCAGTCTCTCTCGGGAAACATGGCCCAATTTCTCTTCTTTCTTTTCACACGGGCAACAATTGGGAATAAAACAGACCATGAACATGAGTTTAAAATGTAAAAAAAGGGAAGAGTGCATTCTCCACTTTCTTATCTCGAAAATGCGTAATATAGTGATGTCATGTGTCTGTTTCTCTGAAAAGGTGGGTCGGCCCTTAGGGCAAACAGTAGTGCCAGGTTCCATTGTGGAACGGTCGTTTGCCGGTGACCTTTGTCCGCTGTAGTACGAGTGACTGGCGCATCGCATCCAATCTCTCATGTCAATGAGTCAGTTAGAAAACAGCTCCAAATGAATCAGTGATTTCCCCTTTATTTCCCTCGGAACCAAGGGGAACAAGACGAGATTCCGTGTTCACTTATCGATTCCAAAATGAATCGAATTCGTGAACTTTATAACGATATTACTCCTCTTCCTTACGGCTCCCCTGTGCCTAGTGATTTCTCGTGCTCGATTCATCCCATTCTAGTATATCTACTCGGCTATCCTTAGAAAAGTCAAAAGATAAGGATCTCAACCTGTGGAAATCCTACTACCATCGGCTGTCATATTCGTTCCCACTTACCGCAGGGATGGATCAAGTAACTGGTGATTCTTTTCAAGGTCAGATGCTTTTTGGGCTTATTTTCTAAAAAATCTTCATTTTGATCGAAAAAACCCGGGGTTAGGCGAATGCGCGGGTACTCTTGATCTGGCTACTCCATGTAAATTTCCTCATCCAACTCCCCATTAAGGAAAGCCGTCTGCCCATCTGATGAACGAGAAGACCGTGCGAGGCAGCCCGTGATAGTAGTACTCGAATGGTGGTAAATCTAGCCACAGGTGAGTAAGTATCAAAGAAATGCCTACTTTTGCTGCTATGCGGATGGAGGACTTTTGGGCCTGGCATTACGAGAAATCGGGACAGTTCTCTGTCCGTTCTGCTTACCGGATGTTGATAAAAACGAAGCAGCGACGGGGTACCCGTGGATCCACTATGCAATAGACCACTCGGGTAGTGTTGCCATAGGCGACACGCAGAGCCCGCACTGTCAGATGGGAGAGCGCCAACGGCCTTTGGACGATGTCAGGAACGGGGGACCTTGAAGGATCAGGAAGAGAAACATCTGAGCCACCGTCAGACTCATCACCGTCGGAGCCAGCGTTGTCAGGCGCCTGAATAGCATGGGATCAGTCCATCATCGCCCGTAGCTTCACTTCACTTCAGTTCAGCTCAGCATACTAGGGAGACCACGGGGAATGTGAGAGTACTGACATATGACCCAATCGCGACAAAGCCTTGTGCTGCAACAACTGTGGCTAGGGATAAGAGTTCCTCGGCTGCAACTTCCAATAACTAAGCTCGCGTAAAAGTATTAGTTAGCGGGTCTTGGTTGAATAGTGGATCTTGGTTGAGAAACTCATAGATAGAGATTGATCTGTTTGCTCTCCGCTTAGTGGTTTCTTACTCGGTCTCCTCATCTGAATAGATGGTCGCACGCTTCAACTAGAATCCAAACCATAGTAGAACGGGGGCTCAAAAGGAAACTTCAGAGCTGGAATATATAATCTCCAGTAGTACACTTAGCCCTTCGGCCTTATTTCAACTTGAACATGAATTTGCAGCACATTTTGGCGTTATTATATTAACATAAGCATTGAACACTGACGGCTAGCCCATACATGCAAACACAAGAAATCAGACCAAACAAAGACACTTAGCATAGGAGTAGATCGGAATCAAACTAAGACAAAGAACACTTGACATGAAAACAAATGTCTCCAGACACTTATTGAATTTAAACCAACCTTAGAAAACTAAAAAGAGTCTACGGACTCTTCTATTCTAGCGAGATGCTAGACGAATAAAGAGCACTTGCTGCTCCACCCGCAGTGCTTCCTGCCTCTCCTCCAAACCCTCTATGCGCTCTCTGGTAGCGCGAATGCGCGCTTCTTTCTTTGCAGGATCCATTGTTCTAACACTTCTCAACTGGTTGTTTAGCACTCTACGGTGCCCTTCAATCTCATTTTTCAGTTGCTCCGTTTCGGTAGCAATTGCAGAAAGCCTGTTTGCGGTTGCAGCATCCATAGCAATGCGTGCTAGTACTCAATTTCTTTGTGATGAAGTGAAGATATCTATATACCATTTATAGAGTGGTAGAGTAATATCGCCATGCAGTACGAATTGCATGGCTGCATGCAGCCTTTATGAACAAACAAACTTTGCAGAGCCGTTTCACCTAATCGATTCCGTCGGCGGATCATCCACGTCACGAATTGAATGGCAGGCACAATTCTTACTAGTTCTCCGCCCTACTTTTTTCAGTTGAAGACTATCAGGCCTGGAAATGGAAACTTTGGACCCGGGAGACGGTTTGATGTCTCGTACATAGCCAGCCCAGGGCGCTGCCCATAAGGGTCACTGTATGTAGGTTTTCAGCTCTAAGGTCCCCACTCATCACAATCGTTGGCCCTCATCCCGCATTGGAGCATAGCGTTAGTATCTTTCGGTGTATCAACAACATAGGCACCTGATCTATTTGAACTTTAAACCACAAGGGAAGTTTTCACATAAGCTGCCGGATTCCCTTTCACTTAAAGCCATTCCAACAATCTATTCGTCGTAAGCCCTTCTAGCAGCAATCCAAACGTCCCTCCATCTGCATCTCCCTAACAGTCTCTGCACGTGGATCCCTTCTACTAGTGATTCAATTGGGGCCAATCCTGCCGCATCCACTTCCTTCTATCAATTAGTGGAATCCCCAAAAGCGGAAGAAGTTCTTTGCGCTAAATACCTTCTTTGCAAGCCGTGGTCCCACAACGGACCGAAATGGCCATCAGAAAGCAGATTCATTTTATGATAGAAAAAGAATCTGCTTTCTTCTGGCACATGTATTTCTGAAAGGACTCCATCTTTGGAAAAGCTCGTTTGCACCTTGCATCGAATTAAACCACTCCTTTCACCGCGGATAAAGACTTGGTGGGTGGGGATGAGACGCTAAGGTAGGGTTCGGTCTGGATGAAACTATCTTTAACACGAGCTTCTTCCTTGTGCGAAGTACCAACTTATTGGAATTCAGCATTGCATATTCACTACCGAGATCTCTTATAAGTTTTGGGACCAGAATGAATTCTTCCTACAGACGCCGTAAAGGGTGCGGTTTAGCAACCAAGCGTACAATGACCGAAACCAACAGCTCCATCATTTCTGAGAACTTCTCTCTCGCATAGAGGAGATCTTGGCACTACTTTATGTGTTCAATCCAGGGAGCCGCCCTCTTCTTCATATCTTGCTTGATATTGGTTTCATAATGAAAAGAGGAAGGAGTGTCGAAGCGATGTCGCTTCTCTGCTCTCAGCTCTTTGCTCGAGATGATGTGATCTGATCGATCAGTCTAGAATCTGTAACCAATTGGCTAAGTCGCTAAGTCATTGCGGACACTTGCCATCCTCTCATATCGAAAGACGAACAACGACTTCCGGGGTAAAACGGAGGGCTAAAACCTGAGCCTCTTTTTCCATCCCAGGGGGTAGCGATTTCAAGAGTACTTGGTTTAAAACTTCCAGTTTATTCAAGTAGTTTCACTCGATGAAAAATGCATGCAAAATGCATTCTATTGCTGATTCTCTGTCAGGCATTACACCTCTGTCCCAAGCTGTTCGTGTTAAGGTGGCCGATGGCGCTGAGTTAACTTCCTTGTTTCTTCTGCTTGATTTGATCTTTGCAAGTATCTGCTGATACCGCTCCATCACATCAGCCAAGGAGCCCCACATTCCAGAGTGCAATGAATGCAACTCAGAAGCCATTCTTATCTGTCTATGCCCCATATCTTGGATCCGGGTCTGCGTATGAATAGTATTCGTATCACAGCCGAGCAAGAGGATTGACTTACTCATTTCAAGCGGAAGTGGGGATTGAACCCAGTAGATACCTAGCAGCTAAAAGAGGTCCAAAGCACCGGATATGGCTCAAATAGTCCTTATAGAAATGATCTACGAACTATAACCTTTCGATAAGAAAGATTAGTTACACAAGATATATTATTCTTTCTCACTTCCTCTAGAAACCAAAGGGAGAAGGAGTGGGAGTTGAAAGCGACAGAGATAAAGTACCAGCAGCTGCAGTCGTAGGTGGAAGCCTTTCTTTCTTCTTGCACGTATTGAGCTTGGCGCTCCTTGAGATCTCGGAATAGCTCCGAACCAGCGACCTTGAGCGGGTCTCCTCAAAACCACCGTAACTACCCGCTGCGAGCCATGGTCCTTGTATGCTAAGGCGGAGATTAATTAATTGCTGCCACAGCAGGCGCCTATCTGTAGACAGATTGGATCGATAAATATAAAAAAAACTTGTCAAGCTTTGCAAGGTCCCCTTCTCAGAACAGCAGCAAGTCAGCACCAGGTCAAATTCTCCAATTACGGTAATATACCATAAACAATCATCCTTTAGGAGCTATATTATCCCTCTAGGGGAGCTAGTATAGTTGGCCATAAGGTCACACCCCTTCTTCATTCCATTTTCTATTTTAGAACTTCGGGTTTCAAAGACTTTTCCCACAATAGAGGCTTTGTTCTTTTTGAGCAGAAAGAATGAATCTAGTATAGACGGAATGGTATCTATCTTCTTAATATTCGTTTTCCAGGGGAATGAGCCAACCCACACAAGAGTGCCTACTAGCTTGTCACGAACGCAGAGGAAAAGAAGTAAGATACCCCCGCCCCCGAGCCGGGACCCCTTCTTCTTGTACCGCTAGTGGTCTTGGATGAAGAACCACAAGAGCAACCTGAGGTAGTCGAGGAGGAGCCACAAGAGCAAGATGGAGGTTAAAATGAGACAGGTGGTAATACTTCTTTGGAATTGCCGCTTGCACTACGCAGAGAGACTAGGACTAATGCTGGAAAGCCTCCGGTCCGATATGGCTATGAGCATGACATTGCAAATTGAGTTTCAGACTCTTATGTCTCACCCGCACACAAAGCATTCATTGCATCTCTACAATCAGTGTCTATTCCAAAGGATTGGAAGGCTGCAAAGCTGGATCCCCGGTGGAAAGAAAGACGCAATGAAGGAGGAGCTTGGTGCACTTCAGAAGAACAAGACGTGGGATCTTCTTCCACTCCCAGCAGGAAAAAGAGCAGTTGGATGCAAATGGGTGTTCACCGTAAAACAGACTCCAGAGGGTAAGGTGGATAGATAGAAGGCAAGGCTAATTGCAAAAGGTTATAGGAAGACAGGAGATAGACTATGATGAGACCAAAGCACCAGTGGCGAAGATGGACACGGTGAGAACTTAATCTCATGCGC
This sequence comes from Triticum urartu, assembly GCF_056163025.1. Classification (NCBI taxonomy): domain Eukaryota; kingdom Viridiplantae; phylum Streptophyta; class Magnoliopsida; order Poales; family Poaceae; genus Triticum; species Triticum urartu. The sequence goes on from NC_141874.1 coordinate 566,515,273, forward strand.
AGTCAACTTACTTTGGGTGGCCTTTACATCAGCTAGATGTGAAGAATGCTTTTCTTCATGGTGGTTATTTACAAGAAGAGATCCATATGGACATTCCTCCAGGTTTTGGAACAAACAGACTGATGGGAAGGTGTGTAGGCTCAAGAAATCTTTGTATGGCTTGAAACAGTCGCCACGGGCGTGGACAGGTTTAGGAGAGTTGTTTGTGGTATGGGCTACTCTCAGTGTAATGGAGATCATACAGTACCGGCATAGACGAATCCATATCACCATTTTGGCGGTGTATGTGGATGATATTGTGATTACTGGAGACGATGTTGAAGAAATCAAATGTTTGAAGGCAAGACTGGGAGAAGCATTTGAGGTAAAGGATCTTGGACCTCTTCGATACTTCCTTCGGATTGAGATTGTTCGGTCGAAGAAGGGGGTAACATTAAGTATAGTGAACAGGTAGCTGATTGTTTTACTAAACGAGTAGGTCCTTGTGAGGGTTTAGCAATTTGTAACAAGATAGGCATGTTAGATATCTTTAGCCGGGGGAGTGTTGAGTATTGGGCTGGGCTGTATAGTGTGTGTTAGGCCCCATGGCCCATGTACCTTGTATGTATAGCAGCACATAGGAGCAATGGAAGAGATTGATGATCACTCATCAAATAATACCCATGAAACGAATCCAGACTCAGTGAGTGGTGAAGACCACTGACCCCAATAGGAATACGGAAGACCTAATTATTGAAGAGAATAGTACAATTAACAACTAAACCTAAAGGGATCCACTTGTCACAGAAGCAGTCTATAACTAATAGGAAGCGCCTATCTCTTACTTGATATCTGATTGATCTTGCAGAGCCGAATTGTTTGAACTTGATCGACCTTAAACGCTAGTTCAATTCCAGGACGACATCATATAATATACGCGAGGCTCAACCAATGATTTTGATTAGACACTTCTCCTTGTTGAATGAGAATGAAGGAAGAGTGCCGAACGACTAAAGCTAACAGCCAGCCCGGATACCTAAACTGAAGAGGATGTCCCACCATAGCAAGATATGATACAGACCAATTAACTGGTAAGCCAACCTTCCCCATTCCTTTTCTTTCAACTAACTAG